>NC_069499.1:790070873-790228373 GCF_027579735.1 Bombina bombina
TTTGAACCTATTCTCCCAAGATCACGACAAGCTGGTAGTTGATGCCCACATTTAAAAGAAATTCTTGTGGAGAGCCGACCCTGGTTTTTCCATGAAAAATACTTGAATTAAAGCTATTTAAATGTAAAGTTAAATGGTTATGTACAGCTGAATCCTGGAACTCTACTGCTCACTGGTTGACAGGGGCAACTCCCACAGAAAAAAAAATATCATTTATTCAGCCAAAAAATATCCAATTAAAAAAAAGTGATACAATTTATTTTAGAATGAATGGAAAAAAATATGTTGAGTATCAAGTCTCTTTAAATGTCCATACATGCTTATTCTGATGTCCATTTTTTAGTTGTGTAGAAGTTTCCTAGTTTAATAATGTGACATTTTTTTAATTAAATCATGACACAATTGTGTTTGCTAATGTTTGAACACAAGTCAAAGATTTAACTTTGAAAAAAAGACGTGAACAGTTAAGAAATGCCCTCTGAAACAAACCGAATGGCTTTTAAGATGCCAAGTAAAAAGTCATTTGAAACATTGTTTGATAAGTGTTCTCTGATGGATTGGAATACTGACATTAAATTGTTCATATGCAATGAATAGGCAATAGAAATGTATATAATGTATATAATCCAACAGCCCAACAACTAGTGGAGCAATAAAAACCATTAAAAAGTGGAGAGGAGTGGTGCTACAGTTTGAAAATACCAATATTTTTTCTGCAATATGCTTGTTTGTACTTGTTTAATTTAAGTGTCTTTAGTCTTTTGCAGGTTATGATTACATTTAATTCACCTGGGGTCACAATTGCCCTGTTTTTTTTTCCTATTGTCTTGAGATTGGCAACAATGTTGAGAGTAAGTGCTCTTGAAACTCATAACTTAGTTATTTCTTACTTTTGCATTGATTGGAATGACTTTGAACTTGAAAACCTTTGAAAATCATTTTGAATGAGGGGAAGAGTTTTGAAATGCATATAACATTTGAATGCAATTAATAGATTTGGCTGAATTAAATGATTTGTACAGATCAGATGATATTTTAAAAATTCAAATAAATTGGTTTAAAAGCTATTCATTTATAAAACAATATTTTTTTGTGGTGAGAGGAGAATGAAAACTTCTAAATCAATCATCAATTGAATTAGCAATTTTCTAAGAAGTGTCCTTTTCCTCCTTGGCCTAAAGAAAAACAAAACCTCTCCAGCATTGAGAGAAATTGCTCAAAATATTATTATTTTTTTGAGCCTTGTAGTGTTATGTATGTGTCTCTCATTCACATCTGAAACCTTCATACCTAGATAGACAGCTATCAAGTTACAGTTTGCCTTAATAAAAGCATTAGAAGGACCTCAAAGTACTGATGAGACCTCTTAGATAGACTTGCCAGATTGAAGAGATTTATGTAATAAAGCTCCCCTGTAATAATTTGTTTTGTTTTGTGCTTATTTCTTTTTTAAAGGTAGACTAAAGTCAAAATTAAACTTTCATGGTTCAGATAGAGTATGCAATTTTACTGAGCATGGGCAAAAGAGTTCACAGTGTATACACATATGAGTCTGTGATTGGTTAATGGCTGCTATATGATACAGACAAATTGAAGTACATTTTGAAATTTGCATTTGCTGATTATGTCGTTCTGCTGTACAGTATTTGATGATCCTTTAACCATGATAGCTAATTTCATTATGAAATCTGGTGGATACATAATTTTGGTTATTTTCCAGACTATAGTTACTATCCAGACAAAAGTTAAAATCAGCCTTGTTGGCTTATATGGTCCATAAAAATGGATTTATTTTTACAAAACAGCTTTTTTTCGAATGTAGACACTTTGTAAAACAAGCTTGTTTAACACATTTAAACATTGTTTTTGAGGAACCACAGTCTAAGTCTGTGTGTCATATTCTTATAAAATTTAAACTGCAGAAGGGATTACTTTGAGACGAGATGTCACAGTTTAAGTAACTTGCTGCTGTATTGAACTTCTCAGACTTTTTGTCCATTAAAGTTAGTTAGTGTTAATTATTTCTATTCTATTAGCAATGTATAAAACTGAAATTCCTAGTTAAATGTCAAACGCCAGTGTATATAATTTCGTAGAGAGTAGACTTCTAAACACATTCAACCCATGTCTTTAATAGACTGTCTACCTCTGTGTCTGACATTGTTAGCAAAGGTGCTACATCTCTGCTATGTTCACAGGTCTAAATTCCATCAAAACTGAGAATATTTTTTTTCCTAACCGTCATTTATTAGAGCTCATACATAAATGACCAAAACTTACAAAGATACTCATATTATATTCACATTAATATTCTTTGTTTAGCTACCTTAACAAATTGTCTATTATTCTTTGTATGCCAATGCATTGTAAGCAAGTTGCTATGAGCATTTTAATTTTCATTTATCATATATGTTTAAAAAAGATGAGTGCAAATCAATGACTAAAGTTGTGCAGTATTTTCTTCCTAGTTAAGCTTGTGTGTAGCATATGGGAAGACATAGGTTTTTAAATTTAATTTTTTCAATTAGTGAGAAAGAATTTAAAAGAGGAATTCCTCTTTTTCATGTGTGATAAATTAAACTCTAGTATTAATATGTTTTGCCACTGAATATATATATATATATATATATATATATATATATATAAATAAATAGATAGAGAGATGATATATATATATATATATATATATATATATATATTGTATACACACACACACATATATATATATATATATATATATATATATATATATATATATATATATATATATATATATACATATATATGCAAAAAAGAAACAATTTAAACAATAGACACAAGAATGTGAGACAATTTTCTAGAATTTCAAAAGCTTTTAAGGCTAGATTTAATCAAGTAAAGTTTGTAGCTTTGGGAAATCTACTCAAGTATTGACTTTCCTGACCAGACAATGATCAGAGGGTAGACTGGTCAAACATAGCAGAAATATAGCATTCTCTAAGGGCTGGATGTGTCTGCTTATCTGTAGGAAAATAATAGAGAGGGTTTTTAAGACATTGCTGCATTTTAAAATTAAACCTTTCAGTGTTGCTGAAATTGGTAGTGCGTTTATATATTCTCTAACAGGTTTTACATTATGACTGAAAAATGCATTTTGACCATGAATTAAAAAAAAATACAAGTCTTTTTTAATGGAAGAAAGGAAACATGAGGATTCAAATTGGGGGCGCACCTATAAGTGGTCTAAGTATTCAATATAATGATTAAAAATAAAAAAACGTAAATATACACAATGTAAAATAATAACTCAAATTGGAGTATAATACCGTGATCTGTGTAAAAAAATGTAAACCAAAAAATTACTTAAAGTATTAAAATATATTATGGTTAAAAATGTACTTGTAAAATATAAAGGGTCCAAAGCTATAAATAGGAGTCAAATGTCCCAGAAGTCAAACAGTATCCCACTGGTATGAATGGTCTGGATGATCCACGGGTAACACTGCGGTCTTGGCTTGTTGCTCCTGAATCAAATGGAGGCTGCTCCGCTTGTTTTCCCGGTGCAAGGAATGGACTAAAAAGCTGTTTAAGAAAAGAAAAGAGGGCGCCGCATAGTGTAATAAAGTTGATCGTGGGTATCAAGTAACACAAGATGAAATGCTCACCAGATATAGTTGCACCATTCTGTGACCGGTGCTGGAACGCAGACTAGCCCTTATTACAGCAGCTAGTGTTCTGTCAGCTACTCCCTTAGCTTATGGCTGGATACAGTATCCGGTTTCCGAAAGGCAAATCCTGGTAAATAACGGAGTGATGAGATTTAAGAGTGGTTAGGATATTATGTATACACAATAATATTGGCTCCTGTATAAAAGACAACTTCCATAAAGGTAAAAGGTAAAACTTTAATGTCTTCTCAATATAGCGTCTTTTCAATGCAACGCGTTTCTCGACCGCTCAAGGGTCGTTTCCTCAGGCAAAAGAAAAAAGACGGATAGATTCAAATACAAAAATAAAATTAAAATAAATAATAAATAAAAAAATTTAAAAAACAAATGTACAAATAACTGTCTTCTACTTGTCTTATATCACATTGTTGCTTGTCAATCATGACTGATACATTGGGGCCTATCAATCAAGCTCCGAATGAAGCTTGACGGCCCGTGTTTCTGGCAAGACTCGCCAGAAACAGCAATTATAAAGCAGCGGTCAAAAAGACCACTGATCCATAACCCTGTCCGCCTGCTCTGAGCAGGCTGACAGTCATCGCCGGAAATCAACCCGATCGAGTACGATCAGGTTGATTGACACCCCCCTGCTGGCGGCCCATTGGCCGCGAGTCTGCAGGGGGCGGCGTTGCACCAGCAGCCCTAGCGAGCTGCTGGTGCAATGCTGAATACGGAGAGCGTATTGCTCTCCGTATTCAGCGAGGTCTGGCGGACCTGATCCGCACTGTCCGATCAGGTCCGCCAGACCTTGTTAAATAGAGGCCATATTGTAAATCTTTAGAAGTCCCATTTATATCTTGGTTTAATCCCAACCCATTATCATCGTGAAGATGATAAAAATAATAAAATAAAATATAAGAGAGTGTGTGTGCAGGGTTAATGTTGAATGTATGTCGTTATTAAGCTGTGTGTATTTGTTTGAAAGGAGTCCCTATTCGTTGTGTTTTGATGACAAAACCTAAATGAAGATTCAACTATGTTTTAAATATCTAAACCTAGAAAAAAACATATATTTAATGGAATATTAAAGGGACACTGTACCCAAATTTTTTCTTTCGTGATTCAGATTGAGCATGAAATTTTAAGCAACTTTCTAATTTACTCCTATTATCAAATTTTCTTCATTCTTTTGGTATCTTTATTTGAAATGCACAAATGTAAGTTTAGATGCCGGCCCATTTTTGGTGAACAACCTGGGTTGTCCTTGCTGATTGGTGGATAAATTCATCCTCCAATAAAAAAGTGCTGTCCAGAGTACTGAAACCAAAAAAAGCTTAAATGCCTTCTTTTTCAAATAAAGATAGCAAGAGAATGAAGAAAAATTGATAATAGGAGCAAATTAGAAAGTTGCTTAAAATTGCATGCTCTATCTGAATTACAAAAGAAAAAATTTGGGTTCAGTGTTCTTTTAACCTTAAAATTGCCAGTTCTAGCTACATCCATTAACTTTTATCAAAATACCTGAAATTTAAAGGGTCAGCAACCACAACACTATATTTTTCAGAAGGGTATTGTAATATATTAACATACAAGGCAAGGTTTTGTTTTTAGATTGCATTAAAATTTTCTTTGTAGCAATTGTTATTCAATAGCCAAACTTCAACCAACACTTGCCTTATTAACAGAAGCATTTCTTGACTTGGCACTGGTTTAGAATCAGTTAGCCATCCACTGTCAGTTTGTCAGCAAATTCTCCATTGCGTTACAGTTTGTTATCACCATCACTAAATCCAATTAGGGGCAGAAGCCCGTCATGTACAATATTGCAGGGAAATGTGGCAAAATACATTTACATATTTTTAACCACATTTAAACATTTTATATTACAACTTTAAAGTGTTTACTGTCCAATTGCTATTTATCTGCTGCCTCTATAGAGGCTGGGCTGCATTCTGCAGAATTCAGATCCCTGACCCTGCAATATTGTAGTGATTGCTTGATCAGTGCAGGACCTCGCTTATATATTTTCCTTATTTGCCACAACAAGGGAGGTAAAGATAACATATGCTCAAGATGGATTTAAAACAATCTCTTTACTTACACTTTTATTTTTTAAAACAATAGAAAAGACAATATTTTTATAAAGCATCCAAGCAGATGTTCTGAAAAATGTCCCTCCTGCAATGATACCTTTTGTGCTTGGCATTTACAACATTTACATAAAAAAAGCAGAAAAGATTAAAGGGATTTACAAGTCCAAATTAAACTTGCATTATTCTGATAGAGTGCACATTTAAAAAAAAAAAAAAAAAAAAAGTTTACTTCTATAAAATTAAGGGCTCTTCTCTCATTTTTGTGAAGATATCATTGTAAGAGTTTTAATGGATTTGTATTGTTTGCTAAAGTAGTTTTGTGTAATCTATGTAGCCTTCCATTGTAACTCTTGTACTGTTTGTACCCTTTTGAATTGAATGTACCTTTATAGAGCTCTGCGTAAATTGTTAGTGCTTTTTTAAAAAGTAATAATAATTCCATTATCAAATCTCTTGGTATCCTTTGTTAAAAGTTAGTTACCCAAGCTCAGAAGTGTGCAGATGTATATACTGTATGTATGTATGTATATATATATAATAAAGAAAATAGAAACATTGGCTAATTTAACTTACAACAAAGAAATGGAATTAGCAGGGGCAGAAAAACTTAAAAACATATTTATGTAAGAACTTACCTGATAAATTAATTTCTTTCATATTGGCATATATGTCCATGAGCTAGTGACGTAATGGATATACAGTCCTACCAGGAGGGGCAAAGTTTCACAAACCTCAAAATGCCTATAAATACACCCCTCACCACACCCACAATTCAGTTTAACAAATAGCCAAGTAATGGGGTGAAAAAGAAAGGAGTAAAAAGCATCAACAAAGGAATTTGGAAATAATTTTGTTTTATACAAAAAAATCATAACCACCATAAAAAGGGTGGGTCTTGTGGACTCTTGCCAACATGAAAGAAATTAATTTATCAGGTAAGTTCTTACATAAATTATGTTTTCTTTCATGTAATTGGCAAGAGTCCATGAGCTAGTGAAGTATGGGATAGCAATACCCAAGATGTGGAACTCCACACAAGAGTCACTAGAGGGAGGGATAAAATAATAACAGCCATTGTCCGCTGAGAAAATTAAATCCACAACAAAAACAAAAAAAAATGTTTTTCTCATAAATGAAAGAAAAAAACTTAAAACATAAGCAGAGGAATAAAACTGAAACAGCTGCCTGAAGAACTTTTCTACCAAAAACTGCTTCCGAAGAAGCAAATACATCAAAACGGTAGAATTTAGTAACTGTATGCAAAGAAGATCAAGTCGCTGCTTTGCAAATCTGATCAACTGAAGCTTCATTCTTAAAAGCCCACAATGTGGAGACTGATCTGGTAGAATGAGCTGTAATTCTCTGAGGTGGGGCCTTCTGACCTTTCCTAGAACCAGAAAAAGATAACAAATTGACTAGAAGTCTTCCTGAAATCTTTATTAGCTTCAACATAATATTTCAAAGCTCTTACCACATCCAAAGAATGCAAGGATTTCTCCAAAGAATTCTTAGGATTAGGACACAAAGAAGGGACAACAATTTCTCTATTAATGTTGATAGATTTCACAACCTTAGGTAAGAATTTAAATGAAGTCCGCAAAACTGCCTTATCCTGATGGAAAATCAGAAAAGGAGATTCACAAGAAAGAGCAGATAATTCAGAAACTCTTCTAGCAGAAGAGATGGCCAAAAGGAACAACACTTTCCAAGAGAGTAGTTTAATGTCCAAAGAATGCATAGCCTCAAAAGGAGGAGCCTGTAAGGCCTTCAAAACCAAATAAAGACTCCAAGGAGGAGAGATTGATTTATTGACAGGCTTGATGTGGACCAAAGCCTGTACAAAACAGTGAATATCAGGAAGCTTAGCAATCTTTCTGTGAAATAAAACAGAATGAGCAAAGATTTGTCCCTTTAAGGAACTTGCAGACAAACCTTTATCCAAACCATCCTGAAGAAACTGTAAAATTCTAGGAATTCTAAAAGAATGCCAGGAGAATTTATGAGAAGAACACCATGAAATATAAGTCTTCCAAACTCGATAATAAATCTTTCTAGAAACAGATTTACGAGTCTGTAACAGAGTATTAATCACTGAGTCAGAGAAACCTCTATGACTAAGCACTAGGCATTCAATTTCCATACCTTCAAATTTAATGATTTGAGATCCTGATGGAAAAACGGACCTTGAGACAGAAGGTCTAGCCTTAATGGAAGTGGCCAAGGTTGGCAGCTGAATATCCGAAAAAGATCTGCATACCAAAACCTGTGAGGCTATGCTGGAGCTACCAGCAACACAAACGATTGTTCCATGGTGATTTTGGAAATCACTTTTGGAAGAAGAACTGGAGGTGGGAAGATATAAGCAGGTTGGTAACACCAAGGAACTGCTAATGCATCCACTGCTTCCGCCTGAGGATCCCTGGACCTGGACAGGTACCTGGGAAGTTTCTTGTTTTGATGGGAAGCCATCAGATCTATTTCTGGAAGACCCCACATCTGAACAATCGGAGAAAACACATCTGGATGGAGCGACCACTCCAGTCTGATGGTTGAGATGATACGCTTCCCAATTGTCTATACCTGGGATATGAACCGCAGAAATTAGACAAGAGCTGGATTCTGCCCAATCAAGTATCCAAGATACTTCTTTCATGGCTTGGGGACTGCGAGTCCCACCTGATGATTGACATATGCCACAGTTGTGATATTGTCTGTCTGAAAACAAATAAACGGTTCTCTCTTCAACAGAGGCCATACCCAAAGAGCCCTGAAGATAGCATGGAGTTCTAAAATATTGATTGGTAACCTCGCCTCTTGAGGTTTCCAAACCCCTTGTGTTGTCAGAGATCCCCAGTCAGCTCCCCAACCTGAAAGACTTGCATCTGTTGTGATCACAGCCCAGGTTGGATGAACAAAAGAGGCCCCTTGAACTATACGATGGTGTTCTAACCACCACATCAGAGAGAGTCGAACATTGAGATTTAAGGATATTAATTGTGATATCTTTGTATAATCCCTGCACCATTGGTTCAGCATATAAAGCTGGAGAGGTCTCATATGAAAACGAGCATATGGGATCGCGCCCGATGCTGCAGTCATGAGATCTAAAACTTTCATGCACATAGCCACTGAAGGGGATGACTGAGACTGAAGGTTCCGACAAGCTGAAACCAATTTTAATCGTCTCTTGTCTGTTAGAGACAGAGTCATTTACACTGAATCTATCTGGAAACCTAAAAAGGTGACCCTTGTCTGAGGAATTAGAACTTTTTGATAAATTGATCCTCCAACCATGAAGAAACAACACTTGATGATTCATGTGAAATTCTGCAGAATGTAAAGACTGAGCTAGTACCAAGATATTGTCCAAATAAGGAAATACTGCAATACCCCGTTCTCTGATTACAGAGAGTAGGGCACCGAGAACCTTCAAAAAGATTCTTGGAGCTGTCGCTAGGCCAAATGGAAGAGTGACAAATTGGTAATGCTTGTCTAGAAAAGAGAATCTCAGAAACTGATAATGGTCTGGATGAATCGGAATATGAAGATAAGCATCCTGTAAGTCTATTGTGGACATATAATGCCCTTGCTGAACAAAAGGCAGAATAGTCCTTATAGTCACCATTTTGAAAGTTGGCACTCTTACATAACGATTCAAAATTTTTAGATCCAGAACTGGCCTGAAAGAATTTTCTTTCTTTGGGACAATGAATAGATTTGAATAAAACCCCAGACCCTGTTCCTGAAACGGATCTGGTACGATTACCCTGAAAGCTCCAGGTCTGAAACACACTTCAGAAAAGCTTGAGCCTTTACTGGATTTACTGGGATGCGTGAGAGAAAAAAACCTTCTCACAGGATGTCTTACTCTGAATCCTATTCGGTACCCTTGAGAGACAATACTCTGAATCCAATGATTTTGGACAGAATCTGCCCAAATATTTTGGAAGAATCTTAATCTTCCCCCTACCAGCTGAGCTGGAATGAGGGACGCACCTTCATGCAGACTTGGGGGCTGGCTTTGGTTTCCTAAATGGTTTGGATTTACTCCAACTTAAAGAAGGTTTCCAATTGGAACCAGATTCTTTGGGGGAAGGATTAGGTTTATGTTCCTTATTTTGTCGAAAGGAACGAAGAAGATGTTAGAAGCTTTAGATTTACCCTTAGGTCTTTTATCCTGAGGCAAAAAACTCCCTCCCCCCCCCCCCAGTGACAGTTGAAATAATCGAATCCAACTGAGAACCAAATAACTTATTACCTTTGAAAGAAAGAGAGAGTAATCTAGACTTAGATGCCATGTCAGCATTCCAATATTTAAGCAACAAAGCTCTTCTAGCTAAAATAGCTAAAGACATAGATTTAACAATAATTTTGATGATATCAAAAATGGCATCACAAATAAAATGATTAGCATGTTGAAGCAAGCGAACAATGCTAGACAAATCAGGATCCATTTCCTGTTGCGCTAAACTTTCCAACCAAAAAGTTGATGCAGCTGCAACATCACCCATAGAAATGACAGGCCTGAGGAGATGACCAAAATATAAATAAGCTTTCCTTAGATAAAATTCAAGTTTCCTATCTAAAGGGTCTATAAAAGAAGTACTATCTTCCATAGGAATAGTAGTACGTTTAGCAAGAGTAGAAATAGCCCCATCAACTTTGGGGATCTTTTCCCAAAACTCCAATCTAACTGCAGGCAAAGGACACAATTTTTTAAACCTTGAAGAAGGAATAAAAGGAGTACCAGGCCTATTCCATTCCTTAGAAATCATATCAGAAATAGCATCAGGAACTGGAAAAACCTCTGGAGTAACCACAGGAGGTTTATAAACAGAATTTAAACGTTTACTAGTTTTAATATCAAGAGGACTAGTTTCCTCAATATCCAATGTAATCAACATTTCTTTTAACAAGAAACGAATATACTCCATTTTAAATAAATAAGTAGATTTGTCAGTGTCAATATCTTATGAAGTATCTTCTGAATCAGATAAATCTTCATCAGATGAGGATAATTCAGTATGTTGTCGGTCATTAGAAATTTCATCAACTTTATGAGAAGTTTTAAAAAGGCATTTTACGTTTATTAATAGGCGGAATGGCAGACAAAGCCTTCTGAATCACATCAGCAATGAAATCTTTTATATTTACAGGTATATCTTGTACATTAGATGTTGAAGGGACAACAGGCATAGTACTATTACTGATGGACACATTATCTGCATGTAAAAGCTTATCATAACAAATATTACATACCACAGCTGGATATATAGTCTCCACAAATTTCAACAAATGAACTTAGCTTTGGTAGAACTGTTATCAGGCAGCAAGGTTCCAACAGTGGTTTCTGAGACAGGATCAGATTGAGACATCTTGCAAATATAAGAGAAAAAACAACATATAAAGCAAAATTATCAATTTCCTTATATGGCAGTTTCAGGAATGGGAAAAAAAAATGCAATTAGCATAGCCCTCTAAAATAGAAAAAGGCAAGAGGCACATAGGAATGGAGTTTTCAATAATGAAATTATTTGGCGCCAAGTATGACGCACAACGTAACTGAAATGTTTTTTGGAGCTAACAACATCCGGAAATGACACACTGGCGTCATTGATGACGCAACCTTGAGCAAGGAACTTGACGTCAACTAAGATGCCGGAAATGATGAATTCGGACGTAACTTTGAATAAAAAAATTCTCTCACCAAGAATGACGCAATAAACTTCGGCATCTTGCGCCCTTGCAAGCCTAATTTTGCCCACGAAATTTAAAGAGAAAATAGTCAGTTGAAAAAAGACTATACCCCAGGTAAGAAAAAATATTTTCCTAAATATGCTTTTCCCAAATATGAAACTGACAGTCTGCAAAAGGAAATATACATAAACCTGACTCATGGCAAATATAAGTACAATACATATATTTAGAACTTTATATTAATACATAAAGTGCCAAACCATAGCTAAGAGTGTCTTAAGTAATGAAAACATACTTACCAAAAGACACCCATCCACATATAGCAGATAGCCAAACCAGTACTGAAACAGATATCAGTAGAGGTAATGGTAAATTGAGAGTATATCGTCGATCTGAATAAGGGAGGTAGGAGATGAATCTCTACGACCGATAACAGAGAAGCTATGAAATAGATCTCCCGTGAGGAAAACCATTGCATTCAATAGGTGATACTCCCTTCACAACCCTCTGACATTCGCTGTACTCTGAGAGGGATCGGGCTTCAAAATGCTGAGAAACGCATATCAACATAGAAATCTTAGCATAAACTTACTTCACCACCTCCATAGGAGGCAAAGTTTGTAAAACTGAATTGTGGGTGTGGTGAGGGGTGTATTTGCCCCTCCTGGTAGGATTGTATATCCCATACGTCACTAGCTCATGGACTCTTGCCAATTACATGAAATAAATAGTTTATTCCCTGTCATTATGCCCTAAGACAGTAATATCATCCAGATATATCATGGCTATTTCTAAAGAAAATATACAACATTTGAAGCTATTCAGAATTTTATGGGATCTGTAAGACATATTGTACTGAAAATATTTCCGAGTGTACACTATAAAATACATTTGTTGCCTACCTATAGTCGGACATTTTATAATAATTATTGTTTAAAAATTGATGCTACCCATCTGAGGCTGCTCCATGTGTCTATCCACCAGATTTTTTGTAGAACTTTAAAAATTCTAATCAACTGTAAATTGCTTCTTAGGTTTTGGATTGTGTATTTGTTGAACCAATAAAACAACAAATGATCTTTATTCTTGTACCATTGGTTCATGATGTACTAGGCTTGTGCTGCAAAAACAGTAAGCGAGGAACCACCCCAGAATCTGTTTGTTCGTTATGTTTCATATATAACCAAAAAAAAAAAGCCCAACTGTCCTAGACTTTATGTTTACTCAGTAGCTCACAGAAAATGTAGGTACAGATAAAATCTTTGCTTTTGTATTTCCAGTTTCTTCTGTAGTAGACTGGCATTTTAAGTTATGTCTAATTATCCAATGTAAAGCAATTCATATTGTATTTCAACACAATTCTTTCCCAGTTCAAGTTCTCATTTTGTGAAATTACATGGATTACATTACTCATTCAATTTTATTATAGTTAACCAAGCTAATAAAAGGTCACCAATTTGGAAAGATGACACAGTTACACATTAATTTAGTAGTTGCTAAGTTAAAAAAAAATATATTGATAGGACTGCAGTGGTGAGGATTTTTCTGTACTGTCCATTATTATGAATTAGAAAACCTGGAAGCATGGATATATATATTTATTTATATTCTACACTTCCTTTCTATATGATGTATATGTATGCTATGAAGGAGAGTCTTACATTTAATAGCCCAAATGAAATAAAAATGCTTACTAGTCCTTGTTACAACCCTCATTTAGAAAGTAAACACTGAAATGCAATTGTGGTGTCATTGATAGAATGGAACTAACATTTATTACCAGAAAGCTTTATTATCTGCAGACTCAAATTACTGAATAAAATAAAGAGGCAAAGGGTCATGAAAAGACTTAGTTTAACTCACAGGAGTTACAATTCTACAAATACATGTAATTAAATGCAGACACATCAGGCTTTTAACAATATTCTTGCACTAATTCTTGTCATCTGAACCTCCTTCCCTACTCATTTTCAAACAGTACAATCAGGCAGCCTCTTGTATTTACCGTTTGTTTGAGGGAACTAAATAACTTTGCAGATCAATGTTTTGTAGCTATCTCTGAGAGGTCAGGAGTTTGCATTAAGTTGTAGCTTGGCCCGCGGTCTCAAAAATTATATTTCAGCATATTTAAATTTACATGAGAGTACGCTGATACCCAGCTGATGGAAACCATAAGAGACAGCATATTAATACAGACATAAAAACACACACATAAGGGTATATTTAATATTGTGCGGACGGACATGATACGATGTAACATATCATGTCCGCCGCACATCAATAAATGCAGACAGCATACTCTGTTGGCATTTATCATTGCACCAGCAGTTCTTGTGAATTGCAGGTGCAATACCGCCCCTGCAGATTTGCGACCAATCGGGGGTGTCAATCAACCCGATCGTACTCGATCGGGTTGATTTCTGTCTGCCGCCTCAGAGCAGGTGGACAGGTTATGGAGCAGTGGTCTTTAGACCCTATATAGTATACTTAGAAGCACAAAGGCATGCACATGCACTCATACACATGCATGCAAGCATACATATGTGCACATGCAAATGCACACACTCTAGCACAACCGAGAAGGGTTAGGGGCAGTAGCTTTACCAGTGCTTACGGCAGCACGAGAAACTAAATATATTAATGGAATGAATACATTAAAAAATAGCTTGAAGGATTTTTAAACACTGGCAAAATGATTCAATAAAACTGTGGATTCCAAATGGCCTAACTATTTATGTGTGTGTGTGTACTAGTGAAGGTCTATGGTTTTCTAAGATATCTTGTTAGTATTTTTAAGTCCCTCAAATATTTTTAGAAAGGCACATTTTAGCTTGAAAGCTGTTTGAGTGTGTGATTCTAGATCTGAATGAGAGACACCTACATTGCAACAAAGCTCTGAATGAATTTGGATGTACAGCTGTGTGCATGCTTCCGTGTTTATTTGTGAGATTGTGTGTGTGCAGTGTGCGTGGGTGTGTATTTATGCATGTATGCTGTCCATGTGTGCCTGTACTGTGAATGCTGTTGTGTGTGAGTATGTTCATAATTGTTAATATTTATGTGCGAGTTTGTATAAGAGATTACAGAAGAGCAACAGAAGTATTTTTTTTTTATTTCTGCAAATTATGCAGTAGTTCTAAGTGCTATAAAATATACCAGCTACTACTTTATGTGTAGGAATGCTGAAGATACAGAATCCAAAAATGAAATTACTCCGTTTAAAAGAAAGAAGATTAAAAAAAAAAAAAAAAGATAAAGGTGGTTAAGATATATTTATTTGACATACATTTAACGTTGGCTACAAAGAAATTGTTTTATATTCAATGATTGAAAATGGGAGCAATGCTGCTAATGATTGTAAGCATTGCACATACTATTATAGTGAAAACGTCCCTTGTGGGCAACATTATTAACTGTTAAAGAGCTATAATCATTCATCATACATCTAAATAAGTCTTTGTTTTTGTAAAACAGAATATACCTTGACCTGCTTGGAAAAGACTCTATTAAAATCCTGTCTTGACACTCAAACACTCCCGTGTAGTTCATAGTACTGTTCTGCGGCACTGTTCATTATCCAGTGTGCTGAAAAATCAAGAAAATCTGAGCTGTCAGCTCAGATACTGCAGCGCTTTCTTCTGTGAATTTCAACTCCACAAGTGCAGCATTATGTCGAAGATGAGCAGGAAAGTCACGCTGTTATATTCGTATTCCGCACAACGACCATGCATCACCTCACACATACAATTTATCCTTGCTTGAGCAGGGAGTGAAAATGAGAAAGAACACAATGCCACAAAAATAGGCTCATTATTGCTTTCCCTTTTCAATAATTTAAACAGACCCAACCATTGCCTTCAATGGGATTGCTAACTTGGCACTTAAAAAAGGGTTTGAAACAGCCTCAGTAATTACCCTTTAGTCTGTTCTTCTGCTGCTCGTGACCTCATAAGTACAACTAAAGAAATAAAGGTGGATTCAGAGAGCAATAATAAATGCATACTGCATTTTTATTTACGTGTGTTTTATTTTATTCCTGTATGACTAAATTGAATGAAAGATTGAGGCATTGGAATGCTCTCACCCTCAGAACAAAATGCCCTGTCTGTGTATATTATGTTATATTACATCATATCATGTATTATATCACATATATTATACTACATCACATCTTATCATATAATATTATAGCAGGGTTCTCAAACATTAGGTTTCAGGCCTCCTTTACTCTTAATCTGTCCACAATTTGTATCTACTCATCTTCAACACATGGGGGCTGATTTATCAAGTGTCTGTCCGACATGATCCGCTCAGCTGATCATGTCCGACAGACATTGCTGAATGCCGACAGCATTGGTTGTCGGCATTTAACATTACACAAGCAGTTCTGGTGAACTGCTTGTGCAATGCCGCCCCCTCAAGTCAAAATAAACCTTTAGGATTCATAAAGAGCATGCAGTTTTAAGACTTTTCAATTGACTTCCATTATCAAATTTTGCAGTCTTTTTATATGCACATTTAATGAGCATGTGCACAAGATCACAGGGTGCGCGTATACTAGTCTGTGTTTTTCTGGTGTCTGTCACATGATACAGGGTGGCTGTAAAATGGTAGAAAAATAAATTTGCCAGAAAAAAAATCTGCTGCTTATTTGAAATTCAGAGTAGGTGTTATTGCATTGTATTTTTATTATGCACATATTAATTATGCAATTCTACTGCATTTAGTGGTCTTTTGATTTTGTTTTGTATGTATCTTGAGTGAATGCTTATTGCTCTATCTTGATATGAAGGTTTGCAGCACTTTACTTGCTACACAACTGCTATCTGAATTTTTTTCAGAGAGAAATATATATATATATATATATATATATATATATATATATATATATATATATATATATATATATAAAAATAACTCATTGTGTAGTTCATTAACAAATCTAAACAGGCCCAGATGCTTGTTTTCCCACAGAAAACCTCTGAATTACATTGTTTCCAATGCAGCAAAGGATTCTGGGTAAGATATGCAAATTAAGTACACAATGACAAACCTTTTTACTTCAGTCTGCTTTTCAGGGATGGTCATGAATCACTGCACTAACCCTAGCTAAGTTTATAAGCTGTGTGAACAGCGATACTTTGGCGTAAGGGGAACCTGCTGAAAAGCAGACTGAAGTAAAAAGGTGTGTCATTGTGTACTTAATTTGCATATCTTACCCAGAATCCTTTGCTGCATTGGAAACAATGTAATTCAGAGGTTTTCTGTGGGAAAACAAGCCTCTGGGTCTGTCTAGATTTGTTAATGAACTACACAATGAGTTATTTTTCTATATTTTGTGTGTAGTGGAGGATTTTAAACTTGCCTTTTATCTCACCCTAATTTAAAATGTTGTTATATATATATATATATATATATATATATATATATATATATATATATATATATATATATATATATATATTTTTTTTTTTTTTTTTTTTTGTTTTTTTTTTTTTCAATAAATATAATAAAATAGAAAAGGTTGGACATCCCTGAAATAAAATGTATATATTTTATAAACATAACGGCCCTTAGCCCTGTGTGTTATAAAAAGCTATGCAAGAACTTTGAATGTTTTACTTTCTTTTTAAAGAATACCAATTGATTCAAAGTGCAGCAATTACACTTGTAAAGATGCCTGAAATGTGTATGCGAAAAGCACAGACAGAGAAAAAGCCTTTTCATATGGTCTTCAGAGTGTCCTTCACAAACCTACACAGACAATGGGAAACAAAAGCCAATTGATTCAATATTGATACAAAAGGTATACAAGCATTTTTTTATTGCAATGTTGCTAAGCATATAGCTATGGGCTAGGTTACAAGTGGAGCGCGATCCTCTGCTCTCAAGCAATATCGGGTTTTCGCAGCTGTTTGCGCGCAAGTAGAATTTTGCTGTATTACATGTTTGAAGTAAATGCAAATGAGTGCAATCACGATTTATGCTAGAATGATTACTGCGAACTCAGAGCTCTGGTTAACTGTTACGCTTGAATAAAAAATGTAACAAAATACTTCAAAAATACATTTAAAAGTACAGTTACACTCATAATAAACACTATCTACTAAAAATTATTTTTTTTAAAAATTGCATAAAAAAGTTATAAGGGCTCAAAGATAAGAGATGTCAGGCAATAGAAAAAGAAGGACTGCAAAGGGCTTTATCATTGAGATACACACATATACATGTCAAAATATCTATATGTATGTATATGTGTGTACATATGTATTTATATGTGTATTTATGTATTTACAGACATATATACAGATATAAACTCATAAATACATATGTATACATTTACACACATATACTGTGTATGTGTGTGCGTATACATATATACTGTATATGTGTGTGTTTGTGTGTGTGATATATATATATATATATATATATATATATATATATATATATATATGCAAACAAATGCACTCTCAGGTCTTGTTAATGGTGGGTCATAAACAAATGTTTATTGACGTTTCGGGGTTCACACAGACCCCTTCATCATATATCTATGTCCAGACAGGATAAGCACAGGCCCTCAATTAGAGCAATTGCCAGGGTGCACCTTTAATTGTGATAAATACCAAACTTTGAGGAAAACAGCACTCACTAAAATATAAAACATGTACTAGTGATCATGTGGTCTACATTCTCATGTGCCCATGTTCCCTTGTTTATGTGGGGAAAACTATAACCTCCTTTAGGACAGAATGGCTAATCACCGTTCTGCAATCCATAAAGCATATAAGGATGGAGATTCAAACCAACCAGTCACAAGACATTTTCTGCAATATAAACATTGTGTATCTAGTTTACCCACCATGGTCATTGATTATGTGCCACCACCGTTAAGAGGGGGAAACAGAGGAAATACTCTTCTTTGCCATGAAACAAGATGGATATATATTCTTGATACTTTGATACCTAGGGGACTGAATACAGTGATGGATTTCAGTCCATTCTATAATGGATGAAGCACAGTTCTTTGAACGTTTTTCTAGTGGAGCTCGACATGATTGATTGATCTAGTGGGTTCTCGCTGGTTTTTACCATACTATGATTACAATTGAAGAAGTAGCTTCATTTGATAACATAACAATAAGGTTATTAATATTTTCATCACCATTGGAATCAATACCCCTTGATCAATGAGTAAAATATTTTTTTTACAAAGCAGTGCAGACTTGCTTAATGTCACAATTTAAGTGTACTTGATGCGACTTTTTGTATTTATTACATACTTTGTGAAATGTTATTATTGATGTAGGTGCACCCATATGTTAGATCTATTGCTGTTACAGTACATTTAAATTTGTACTCGTTTTATATAATCTTGTATTATTGAGGTGATATGTACAATTAGTTAAGCTATAATCATTTTTATGCCTAAAGTATAAAATTTCATACTTAAATGTGATACGTCTGTGTAGATTGGTATCCATAGCAACCGCCTTCTCTTGTGTTGTATCACATGTCTGCGTCGCAGTTGGTAGACGTCATCATTAATGGCTGTCTGCATACTGAGAAGTTGGGTAGACTTGATTACCATGTGCCATGTCTACGGATGCGTGCTATTTGTTTACTAACCGGAGTCATGATAACTGTTCTCTCCACGTGTGGCGTGGAGATGGTGTCGATCTTTAGTGACGTCATCAAAATGAGATGGTGTGGGTTGAATCAGTGTTTGGTCTCAGGTATAAAATGAAGGTTTGGAGACTATGTAATTGTTTTTAGGTTCACACCTGTGAACACGTTTTGGCATTTGATAAAGAGGCTGTAATAGCTCCGAACGTTATGCCTTTTTAAACTTGTATTGAATAAAAATTAACATTCTAATGTTCTGCACATAGCAGAATTTATTCTATGTATTTTTAAATAGATATTCCTATATATATATATATATATATATATATATATATATATTATATATATATATATATTGTATATGTCTATACCTATATATAATCATCTATGTAGGCATTATATGTATATACTATATATATATATAGGTATACATATATATTTGTGCAAAAATCCCTCATATATATATATATATATATATATATATATATATATATATATATAAAGATACATACATCTATGCCTACATAGATGATTATATATAGGTATAGACATATACAGATTATTTATATTTAAATATCTATGCTATGTGCAGAACATTAGATTATAAAATATGGAATATTTTCTTCTTATGCTGCGCTTTTAAATAACAGCAGTCGTGTTTACGTTACTTGTGGGTGTTAGTTTTTGTTTCAACTTTTTCGGCTCCATTAAAATCTGAGGAATGATATTTTTTCTATCTGTTTCCTCTACTTTCTGAACACTAGAGTGCAAACTTTTTACTTTAAACTCATAGTATGAGCGTGAATCTCAGAGTGTAAAATAATTACTTATAGCGGTTTTAACGCAAGAGCAAAATACAGCTCCAATTGTAATCTATTCCTATGTAACTCCTACAAAGGGGTTGAGCACAGTTAAAAGTCAGATCTAGAGCAACAATGCTCTAATGGTTGATTCAAATGTAAACTATGCATGTGTTTTAAAGTTAGTATTTAACAACAAAAAATATTAAAAAACAAAATATATCATACTTTCTTGTTAAAATATCCTGGACATTTTTCAAACCCAATGTGTTATTTTTTTATGATTTCTGACTCACTCATAGGTCAAAAAAAAAATTGAAAAGTAATTGGTACGTGATAAAAGAGAATCATTTAAATATCATTTAAATTAATTATTTCATACTGTATTATATTTTATTGTATTGTATTATGTTATATTATATATTATAATTTAAGTATAATGATGAAAAGAGATTGATGTACTAAGAATCAACTAGTACTCTAGTTTTATTTTTTTTTAAAAAAAAATCATCGCCTAAAATTGTGCAGTACTAGGTAGGCATTTTTACTAAACTTCTTAAAGGGACACTGTACCCAAAAAAAATTATTTTGCGATTCAGATTGAGCATGAAATTTTAAACAACTTTCTAATTTACTCCTATTATCAAATTTTCTTCATTCTCTTGGTATCTTTATTTGAAATGCAAGAATGTGTTTAGATGCAGGCCCATTTTTGTGAACAACCTGGGTTGTCCTTGCTGATTGGTGGATACATTCATCCACCAATAAAAAAGTGCTGTCCAGAGTACTGAAACCAAAAAAAAGCTTAGATGCCTTCTTTTTCAAATAATGATAGCAAGAGAACGAGAAAAATTGATAATAGGAGTAAATTAGAAAGTTGCTTAAAATTGCATGCTCTTTCTGAATTACAAAAGAAAAAATTTGGGTTCAGTGTCCCTTTAAATTCAAATAATTACAAATACCAGCAAGGCAGAACTTTAACTTAAAAATGATCTTGTGTCATGTACAAACTCTAAATAAATTTTGTAAGCATAGTATTGAGGTTAATCCCCGTCTCCTCTTAGACTTAGGTGCCACCATTTTGAAATCTATCTTTCACTGCATTCCTGTGCTGATGTGTTTGCACATGTGCAGCAACTCTACTTGAGATACCCGCAGAGCAACCTAGTTTCCAAAATGGAGGCACCCATAATTAGACGGCGTTACACAAGTATTATTACACACGAACAATGGCACCACAAGGGCTTTTTCCCTGTTATTCAATAATTACAGACTATATAATATGTATTTGTGAAACAAATATTGTTTATATAGGGAATGGTGCTAATGCATAAGTAGATAAATTTCAGAAAACTAAGGAGAATCACACAAGGAGTGTGGATATCTCCTGGAAGTATGCACCTGAAAGCACTCTTAGCCTAGACTCTGTGGCAGTAATTCCAGAACGGGTAAAATTAAAATATAACTTTTATTATGAATTGCTCTTAAAATAAGGGTAACACACAAATTAAAAACGACACTAGCACCTCCAAGACATCTATTAAGTGGTTCTCTCTTTAGGAGGACTTATTAGATCAAAGGGCTAATGTATATAATTATATTCTCCTTAATAGAGTTATCTTTGTTCTGCTATACTGCTGCTATTGGGTCCAAATAATGTATGTGTGCAGTCATAATATGACTACCACCCTATATAAGGATATTTGGTTACCCTAATAACTCTGAATCATGTGGTGTTAGCCAGAATTGTGTCTGTTTGTATAAATATTTTCTGAGAGGACAATAACAGATTGATTTCTCTCAGTGAGGCCAAATATCCTCACTGTTTAATGGTACAACATGTGGATGTTTATTGAAAAAACAATATTCAGTGTTGCTTGTATCTAGATGTATACTATTTAGACTCTGTACTCTAAATAATAGTTGTGAAGTTTTGTGTGCAACACTATAGTGTTATATTATATTGACCACATATGTAAAATAGTTTTCTGATATCTAAGCTCAATACAATCCCCAACCGTTTACTCAGTGCAAATCCTTGTTGTTATATTATTACTATTTTGTTCAGTTATCATTCACTTTGTAAGTAATATGGGAGTGCTCTCAGTCAAGCTAATGTTACGGTCACTGCTTGACTACTGATATATACAGCATTAGCACAACAGCACTAAACAATATCACTATAGAGTTAATGTGGGTTACAATATTTTCTTTTATCTTAGCGCTGCATCAATATCCTTTGTGGTATCTAGTATTGGTTGCAAAGCAGCAGCACTGTTATTGTATTTCTATTTTGTATCACATTTCAGTTACATTCAATTCGTGCTGTAAACTTGTAACTAATTCCTATACTGGATAGTATAGTTCTATTTGAATTGGTTGGTATCTATACTCGTGTCAATTCAGATTGCAACTGACTCGGTAGGTTCTATTATACTCTCTATTGTCCTGCCCAGTAATAAGTAAGACTGATTGTATTTCAGTTAGCCAAAAATTCTAGCTAAGTCTGGCACAACCCAGACTGTACAACAAGTTAACTACGTATAGCAGATATTGAGTATTAGATTGTCATTGAGGTGCTAGGCTTTTAAAAAATGAGAGCGCCCAAACGCTCGCTGTGACTCCTGACTAGTTTCGCCCCTCCGGGCTTTGTCAAAGGCGGCGAGCCGCCGTTGTTGGGGGAGTATATACCGGTTGAAGCCGGAAGTCCCGCCTTGCTTCTATTGTGATTGGCTCTTGATCAGACAAGGTTCATTGATTGACAGCTTCTACTTGCAATCATTATTTGGGGATTATTGGTTTGTGTCCTATGCTGATGTTACGCGTGCTGTCTGTATGTTAAATGACAGATTCGGTCAGTGTTCTATACTGATTCCTAAGGTGGTCTACCTTATTTGATATTATCATGGTGTTCAAATATTGATACATATACTATTATTTCGATATTTTGCTGATCATTGTGACTAATCATTAACTACTCTTTGGATAAATTACGTTCCTAATATGATGGAAATAGATTAACTTCTCATCTAATGTAAATAGCAGTTTAATATCTGAGTACAGTGCAGAAATTGCTCGGATGAGCAGGTATTCAACATTAGGGCAAAAGAATTGGAAGAAAGATTGTGGACAAGAGGGTACAGCAAAAGGAGTACCAAAAAAGTGCTGTGAGCTGTCAATCAATGAACCTTGTCTGATCAAGAGCCAATCACAATAGAAGCAAGGCGGGACTTCCGGCTTCAACCGGTATATACTCCCCCAACAACGGCGGCTCGCCGCCTTTGACAAAGCCCGGAGGGGCGAAACTAGTCAGGAGTCACAGCGAGCGTTTGGGCGCTCTCATTTTTTAAAAGCCTAGCACCTCAATGACAATCTAATACTCAATATCTGCTATACGTAGTTAACTTGTTGTACAGTCTGGTTTGTGCCAGACTTAGCTAGAATTTTTGGCTAACTGAAATACAATCAGTCTTACTTATTACTGGGCAGGACAATAGAGAGTATAATAGAACCTACCGAGTCAGTTGCAATCTGAATTGACACGAGTATAGATACCAACCAATTCAAATAGAACTATACTATCCAGTATAGGAATTAGTTACAAGTTTACAGCACGAATTGAATGTAACTGAAATGTGATACAAAATAGAAATACAATAACAGTGCTGCTGCTTTGCAACCAATACTAGATACCACAAAGGATATTGATGCAGCGCTAAGATAAAAGAAAATATTGTAACCCACATTAACTCTATAGTGATATTGTTTAGTGCTGTTGTGCTAATGCTGTATATATCAGTAGTCAAGCAGTGACCGTAACATTAGCTTGACTGAGAGCACTCCCATATTACTTACAAAGTGAATGATAACTGAACAAAATAGTAATAATATAACAACAAGGATTTGCACTGAGTAAACGGTTGGGGATTGTATTGAGCTTAGATATCAGAAAACTATTTTACATATGTGGTCAATATAATATAACACTATAGTGTTGCACACAAAACTTCACAACTATTATTTAGAGTACAGAGTCTAAATAGTATACATCTAGATACAAGCAACACTGAATATTGTTTTTTCAATAAACATCCACATGTTGTACCATTAAACAGTGAGGATATTTGGCCTCACTGAGAGAAATCAATCTGTTATTGTCCTCTCAGAAAATATTTATACAAACAGACACAATTCTGGCTAACACCACATGATTCAGAGTTATTAGGGTAACCAAATATCCTTATATAGGGTGGTAGTCATATTATGACTGCACACATACATTATTTGGACCCAATAGCAGCAGTATAGCAGAACAAAGATAACTCTATTAAGGAGAATATAATTATATACATTTGGCCTTTGATCTAATAAGTCCTCCTAAAGAGAGAACCACTTAATAGATGTCTTGGAGGTGCTAGTGTCGTTTTTAATTTGTGTGTTACCCTTATTTTAAGAGCAATTCATAATAAAAGTTATATTTTAATTTTACCCGTTCTGGAATTACTGCCACAGAGTCTAGGCTAAGAGTGCTTTCAGGTGCATACTTCCAGGAGATATCCACACTCCTTGTGTGATTCTCCTTAGTATTCTGGCGTTACACAAGTGTTTAATTTCCCCTTAAAATGGCATGAAAGATTCAATCTGATGCTTTTCGTACACAGAGCACTTCATCAGACAAATTTTTCACATTTGGCATGTGTATTCCACTTTTTTTGCTAACCTCACTCATACAAGTGTGGACTGACATTACAAAAAAATATTTTTTTAACTAAGTGTACACTGTATTTTGGAAATATCTAAATTCTGGAGGGAATGCTGACAGTATACTTGGTGTTTTTGTATAACCTTTTCATCTAGTCATATGAGGGGTGAATTTGTATCTCATGTGTGAATATTAATGAATGAATGACAGAATATGAGGGTTCCTTTATTAAAGGGACACTGAACCCAAATGTTTTCTTTCATGATTCAGATAGAGCATGCAATTTTAAGCAACTTTCTAATTTACTCCTATTATCAATTTTTTTTTGTTCGCTTGCTACCTTTATTTTAAAACAGGAATGTAAATCTTAGCAGCAAGCCCATTTTAGGTTCAGCACCATGGATAGTGCTTGCTTATTTGATGCTTTCATTTACCCTCCAATAAGCAAGCATAACCCAGGTTCTCAACCAAAAATGGGCAGGCTCCTATGCATCATATTCCTGCTTTTTAAATAAAGATAGCAAGAGTACGAAGAAAATTTGATAAGAGTAAATTAGAAAGTTGCTTAAAATTTCATGCTCTATCTGAATCATGAAAGAAAAAATTTGGGTTTAGTGTCCCTTTAATATCTGAAGGTCAGTTAGCAAAAAATATAATTTTTTCTACATTTTTTGAATTCCAAATGAATATGCTTCAGCTAAGTGTTTTTCTATGGAAAAATAAATAAATAAGGGAATCAAAAGAGGCTGCACCTTTTGAGGGGACCAACTCAGACAAAGTTATTAAAGAGACGTGAAATGACTTTGATGGAGTATATCATTTTAAGATACTTTTCACTATATTTGTATTATAAAA
Organism: Bombina bombina; assembly: GCF_027579735.1. Classification (NCBI taxonomy): domain Eukaryota; kingdom Metazoa; phylum Chordata; class Amphibia; order Anura; family Bombinatoridae; genus Bombina; species Bombina bombina. The sequence continues at coordinate 790,096,291 of NC_069499.1, forward strand.
TGTGCTTCTTGTTATTCTTTGTAGAAAAACATGCCTAGGTAGCCCAAGGGGCAGCTATGTTCTACTGGGAACTAGTTGTGTGGCTAGTAGCTACACATGTATGTCTCTAGTCATTGCCTCAAAATATGTGATCCGCTAGTTCCCAGTAGTGCATTACTGCTCTGGAGCAGACTATATATATGAAAAGCTTTTTACAGGGCTAAATACAGATGTGAACAATAGTTCAATAATAAAATGAATACAAATTCAAGCCTTTTCTTTTCACACAAATCCTTTTAAAGAACAACTGATGTACTAAAAATACTGCAGAAGTCGGAGAGGCTGAAAGGCTGTTAGTGAATCTACCCCACAGACGTTTGAGCAACTCAAAATATAATATATAGGGCAGTCAAAATCAGATTTAATTTTAGCTCCGCATTACTATGGACAATGCAAATAATGAACTTATATTTTGATTGCAAGCTCTCTGTGGAATTCTGGAGACTAGTTTCTCTTTTTGTGAATCTGTTTCTTATACATTATTGAATACCCAAAGCCCTCACTCTTTATTGCAAACGTAAATTGTTATTACCATGTCCAATGCAGATATCTAACTTGTTTTCTTACAAGTAATATTTTGTTGACGTGATTCCCCTAGATTGAATCAGACAAATAGCCTCTCCATTATTCTTTTTCATTTTGTTTTACTATATTTTGTGCACTTAATTTTCTAAAATGCATGATTCACTTCATGCTTTAGTTAATACACTGCATAGAATAACAAAGTAATTTGATAGATGTAGAAATATTAGTAATTCTGGTAAATCTAAGAGAATTTTTAAATGCATTGTGCAGGTATGCTTAGTTTAAAGCGACATAGAAGTTGAAATTAAACTCATGATTTTAGATGCAATTAAAATTACATTTTTTTTTTGCTATTTTCTTCTATCATATTTACTTTCTTCTCTTTGTTGAAGAGCATACCTAGATGTGCTCGGGGGGCAAGCACATGTCTTAAACACTATATGGCAGCAGTTCATCAGACTTCACAGCTTCCTCATACACTTTAAAAAGTTGTTTAAGTTGTCGGATTCTGACTTAAAGGGACACTGAACCCAAATTTTTTCTTTCATGATTTAGATAGAGCATGAAATTTTAAGCAACTTTCTAATTTACTGCTATGATCAATTTGTCTTTGTTCCCTTGCTATCTTTATTTTAAAAGCAGGACTGTCAATCTTACCAGCCAGCCCATTTTAGGTTCAGCACCATGGACAGTGCTTGCTTATTGGAGGCTTACATTTACCCACCAATAAGCAAGCATAAGCCAGGTTCTCAACCAAAAATGGGCCGGCTCCTATGCATCACATTCCTGCTTTTATAAATAAAGATAGCAAGAGAACAAAGAAAAATGATAATAGGAGTAAATTAGAAAGTTGCTTAAAATTGCATGCTCTATCTGAATCATGAAAAAAAAAATGTGGGCACCAGATAGTTTCCATAGATGTGGAAACTGGTGATAAAAACATTGTTATGTTATCACCGGTTTCAAAACTTTACCACCTCAATGGAAACTAGATTTATGTGTGAGATAACATAGCATATGTGTATGAATGTGATTGGCTGATGACTGTCACATGATAAATGGGACAGGGAAATTAAACTGACATTTGTCAGGAAAAAAAACACATTTCTTGATTATTCTGCTGCATATAATGGTCATTTAACGTATGTACCTAGTGATCATCCACAAAGTTTAATTAAACAAGGAAACATCTCTCTCTAATTTTATATCTTTTTTTTCTGAAGAAATATTTTCAGCATGTGTCATGATACCTTTGTGTTCTGTTTGATCTCTTTTATACTTTAGAGTTTTATTTATGTCACATAGTGCATGGTTCATGACTTGCTTTTTAGAGTTCTATTGTATGTCTGATTTCCTGCTTGCTGACACCAAAGTATGTTCCTTGACCCCATTCTTTTCTTGATACTCTGATTTTCTTTGCTAGGATTTTGAATTTTCTGATTTGATGGCTTGTTCTCTGCCCTTCCTAACCTAGTGCTAGAATCTACAACCAATGATGTAACGTTTTTGTTTGAAGGGATAATAAACCAAAAACAACCATAACATTTCATTTTGTTTAACCCCTTCCCACCCTTAGGATGTTCTATGCCATCCTAAACGCACTGGGCTTTAACGCCCTTAGGACGGCATATAACGTCCTAGCCTTTTTGCTGTACTAAAGCCAAAGGCCCTTCCTGAATGGGATCGCGAGCTGGAGGGCATGCCTAGAGTCATAGGCACTCCCACCAGTCATGATCCCATCATTGAAATTACATGATCACATGATAAATAGCTTGATTTCACTTTTTAACTTATTTGTTTACATCAGAACTTTGTTCCGATGTAGACATATAAGTCCGGTCATTAACGGGTTAATGAAACAAATGTTTGAAATGTATATTCCTTATTTATTTTGCTCACTTTCCTTGCAATTCAGATTTTATTTTAAACTGCTTATAACAGAATTGATTGAATTCTGCAGGATTCATTTTCATGACCTAGTTACATGCTACACAGAGAGTGTTTCATCAGTGAAAGAGCTCATTAATATTTGTCCCAAATGGCCACAGCAGAGAGAATAACATTAACACCTTCAATAGGCTTTTCAAGAGGTTATGACTCCAGATTGCCAAACAACCCAAATTTTACTAACAAAAAATCAGTTTAAATACTTTTAAAATATTTATTTTGTATACAGATCTTTTAGATCACAATATTTAGTTGCAAATATAAACAACATGCAGAGATAAAAAAAAATACTTTAATGTCCACTTAAAGGGACACTGTATATATTATGTTCTGTTAACAATTAGAAAAAGCAGGATTTTAATATGCTACAGTAAAGTTAAACTAATATACCAGTATAAGTTGTGCACTTCTTACTAATATTCATTAGCTTATAGGTACTTCCTACTAATGCTCAGTAAGGCAGGAAGTAATTATCAACCAATGAGCAACAGGAAGTAGTTTTCAGCCAATACGTATTAGAAACAACTTGCCTATCAGCAGCCAGTAAGAATTGGTGAGAATTACACAACTGATACAGCTATTAGTTTTAATTTAAATTTTTGAAGTGAAACATGCTCTTTAAATTATATATAAAAAAACAGATTAAACATGTTAGATCCTGATCATATGAATGACAGAAAATGCTTGTGTACTGCATCCCTTTAATAGTAAAGTGTTGGCATTGTAAGCAGTTCAATGAGTACCTAATGGGGAGTTATATTTTTGTTCCACATGATTATCTTGTATAAACTAAATTCTATAGATTATTCCAAGTAATTTTTTTAAATTGCAATAAACTTAGAATAAATTTAAGGATTACATGAAATAATATTCCTCTTTTAGAATCTATTTCTCACGTCACCATCAGGTACATAAAGGCGTACAAGAAGGAAGCTACAGACGGTATGGGATTTCTTTGGAAGCAGAAAAAAAATGTGATATCCGTTTGGTTGTCATAAATATGTATAAAAATGCTGAGAGGCAGGCAAGATAGTATCATTAGTTAAAGTCATATATAGTAAGGTGATTGCTGCTCTACTGGAGTAGATAATAATAGAACAGGGAGTGCAAAAATGCACAAACCCAACTAATGAACAGCTTGTATAGCCGTCTGCTTTTCGGGATATGCAGATGTATCATATTTTAAGTGCCTCCTTGACATTTTTGAAATAAAACTTGATTGTCAACTGCTTTTCTTGAACAAAGTTGCACTAATTCATCTGCTAAAATAGTTTCATATGTTCGCAACTTTAGTTCAACATAAAAAAAATGTTTGCAAAAAAAACTAGAATAGAGCCTCTGAATACTATGGAGTCTTACTACCAACAACACTGCTTATAAGAGTTCAGGGAAGTTATCACAGTTACTTTGCTGGGGATTAAATCTACTTTTCTCCAGGATTAAATTGTGACCTCATCATAAACAATTTCCTTGGAATAAATAGATTTTCCGCCAACTTTATATATGGGGGCCGAATTATCACGCTCCAAATGGAGCTTGATGCCCCTGTTTTCGCTGCTCCATAACTTGTCCACCTGTTCTGAGGCCGCAGACACCAATCTGCCCGATCCTATACGATTGGCTGATTAACACCCCCTGCTAGCAGCCGATTGACCACTAATCTGCAAGGGGCGGTATTGCACAAGCAGTTCACAAGAACTGCTTGTGTAATAATAAATGCCGACAGCATGTACTGTCGCCATTTATCGATGTGCGACAGACATGATACACTACATTGTATCATGTCCGCTCGTACATTAATAAATTGGCCCCATGGGTTTTGAATATATTTATATAAAGTAAATGTATCACCTCTCTACCACCTTTTTTTCTCCTCTGTTTGGCTAAGTCTAGTCCCATTTAAAAAGGTTGTCACAAACATTTAAAAATGCATTGTGTTGAGGTCCAGGAACATGTCCCTGGGGAAACCTCTTGAGATTATCTACTTTGGTGTATCCAAGTAGGGACAGACAAAAACTATGAGTTTCTGCACTGATAAAGCAATTACTGTTTTGACATTAGTGTCCCTTTAAAAAAATGGTCCCTTTAAATCAGTTAACAAAACTTTTCATTATTTTATTCATGGAATAAGAACCATTATTCTAAAGGTGGGAAAAGACCCCATTCAATAATGTTCCAGCAATGTCCTTGTCGTATGATTAATTTGTGTGTCAGCCGATAAATATGTAAGTGTCAATGTTGTTCTTAATAATCTTGACTCCATTAAAAAAAAATAAAAAAATGTTTTGTGCTTTTGCTGGCTTGTAGCAGTAGCACTAATGTTCACTCATTTGTTTAAGTTTACACTGCTCCTCTGATGCACTTTGCCAAGGGAAATGTCTGATGAAAAGGGCCAGCAAATGTGCTGTAGATTATTTTCTTTAATACTTTAATGTTCTATCTAATTTTTTTATGTTTTAATACTATAAAAATGTAATATTCACATTTGACTTTTGTGAAAAGTAGCTGTTACTAGAGGAAAGTTAAAATGTTCTAGTGTGCGTATAGAAACTATAAGTTGGGCATCCACCTATATGTGAGAAGATTGCTATTGGGAAACTTTTTCAATGAGTGCACAGAATACTAATTCCCTTGGTCCAGGGAATTATGGAGTGGCAACCAGCATATATTGATTCGTACTCTTTTGAATTAAACCCATATCCTAAATTTGGTTATTCCAAATCAGGTTTTAATTTAATTGGTTAGGTTTTAATTTATTTGGTTACTTTGTCCACAGTTGGCATTTTCCCCAATAGTTTTGTAATTGTATATAGCTTCAGCTCACTAGTGAGTCAGGTATGGTACCCCTTTGTTTTTTTTGGGTGCCCTTTTTGATATCCCAATATATTCCACCTTTCCGATAAAATATAGCAGTTTAACCGATTTTTACCTAAGGAGGTAGTGAATGCCAATACTTTAGATACATTTAAAATGGTTTAGATACATTTCTAGCTGAAAAAGAATTCAGGGATATAATTGGAGATTATTTATCAAGTAGGGTCTTTATAGGTTTAACTCAATTAACTTTTTTTATCCTGTCATCCTCATCTACTATGTTACTATTTTAATAAATTAACTCCGAACAACCCCACAAATGAATGTCAGATGAAACTGAAGACAATATATTTTTTTTTGTGTCAAACAATTTATCCAAAACAATAGTTTTGCCCATCCTCATGTCAAAAATAAATTATTAAGATTATGTTTATTCAGTATCAGTTAAACCCCTTTAAGATTATGAAACCCAAACATTATCTTTTGTGAATCAGACAAAGCATACAATTTATAAAAAGTTCCCAATTTGCTTATATCATCATATTTGCTTTGTTAACATGATATTCTTTGTTGGACACATAACTAGGTAGGTATCTGGAACACAAAATGGCAGGAAATAGTGCTGCCATCTATCCATAGATGACATACTTGCAAAACCGCTGCCATATAGTGTTCCAGGCACGTGCACATTCCTGAGCTTATGTCCCTGCTTTAAAAAAAAAAAAAGTACATTTTTGATAATAGAAGTGCATTATAAAGTTGTCTAAAATGTCATGATTTATCTAAATCATGAAAAAAAAAAGTTTGGGTTTCAGGTCCCTTTAAAAGATAATGAAAGAAAAGATACTATAGCCACCAATCAGCAAGCCCTATCCAGGGTACTGAACCAAAAATGAGTCGGCTCCAAAGCTTTCATTTCTGCTTTTTCAAATAAAGATACCAAGTTGCTAAAGTTGCTTAAAATTGCATGCTCTATCTGAATCATGAAAGAAAAAAATTGAGTAGAAATGGAGATAAATAAATGCTTTCTTACTGGCAAATAAGGTGTTAAATTATGGTTTGTGAATGTTACAAACATAAAGGGTTAAATCACTGCATGTATATCCACGGAAGATAAAAAAAAACACTTTATTGTTTGTTCACGTAAGCCAGATAAGATAAAATAATGTGGTAAACCACTGTTTAGTGTGTTACTGGTAGTTGCCAAGGGTAAAACCACTAATCTGTGTGTGTTACTGTTGTCCAAGGGGAGTCATATCACTACTCTGTGTGCTGCTTGCAGCCAAGAGGTTAAATTAATCAGTTCCTTATGTTGCATGCAGCAAAAGGGGCTTAGTGAAACTGATTTGTGTGTATTAATAGTCTTTATGGGGAAAATAATTTCTTTATTACAGACAGTCAAGCCTATAACAATTAGTAGTTATTTGAGAAATATCTGACAGGGTTTAGTGTGCAGTTAGGCCTAGGGTAGAGCCTATAGTAGAGTTTTGTAAAGGGATACACGTGTGACCTGGATTGCTAACTCAGTCATGTTTTCCTGGACAGTTATGAGTTACACATGCTGCAGGGTTTGTGGGGAGAAATATGCATTGTGTCTCAGGATGCAGGGCTTAAAGGGAGGAACATGAATAGTGTTGCTAGACAGCACTATTATTATTATTCTTTATTTATAAAGCGCCGACAGATTCCGCAGCGCTGCCCATGGGTACAAGGATAACAGTACAGTGGAGAAACAATACGATAAGACACAAAATTTTACAGACAAATAGAGGGGGAATTGAGGGCCCTATTCCCGTGGGAACTTACAATCTAGACGGGTAGGAGGATGGGAAACAGAAGGTGGGGACTGCAGAGGTGAGAATGATATTAGTGAGGAGATAGAGGGGAACTGTTAGTTAAGTGAAGTTAGTTTGTTGATAAGTTGGGTGATAAGCTTCCCTGAACAGAAAGGTCTTTAGGGAACATTTAAAGGAGGAGAGGTTAGGGGCAAGTCTGACATCTCGAGGTAGTGCGTTCCAGAGGGTTGGTGCCGCACGAGAGAAGTCCTGTAGTCTAGAATGAGAGGAGGTGATGGTAGAGGACGCAAGAAGCAGGTCGTTGTTGGATCTTAGGGGGCGGGAAGGAGTATATTTGTTGATAAGTAAAGAGAGGTAGGGTGGGACAGCATTGGTGAGGGCTTTGTAGGACAGGGTGAGAATTTTGAATTTAACTCTGTTGTGAATGGGGAGCCAGTGAAGGGACTCACAGAGAGGTGCAGCAGAAACAGAGCGTCGAGAGAGGTGGATTAGCCTGGCAGATGCATTTAGCATAGATTGATGGGGAGAGAGGCGGGAGAGAGGGAGGCCAGTTAGTAAGTTGTTAAAGTAGTCAAGTCGGGAAATTGCCAGGGAGTGGATGAGCTGTTTGGTAGTATCAGCACTCAGAAACGGACACATTTTGGAGATATTGCATAGGTGGTTGCGGCTGGATGAAGAGAGCAGTTGGATGTGGGGAATGAAGGACAGATTTGAGTCAAGCGTGACTCTGAGGCAGCGGACTTGGGGTGATGGGGAGATAGTGGTGCCTCCAACAGTGATAGAAAAATTAGAGGCCGGAGTGGAGCTAGAGGGGGGAATTAGAAGTAGTTCGGTCTTGGACATATTTATTTTTAGGTGGTGAGAGGCCATCCAGGAGGAAATGCCAGATTCCTGTGGTGGAAAACCTAGTGTAACCAAACCTATTCCCAGTCACTTGCTGCCTGTCTAGTATTTTTTGTGAAGTAGAGCTGGAAGCAGTAATTTAAAATGAGTTTCCTGACACCCAGGATATTTTTCTGAAACATGCACATTCAGTGGTGGATACGGGGGGGGGGGGGTGCAGGGTGGCAAATAGGTGGTTGCGCTAATAGGAACCCTTGTGCAGCTCTCAGCATATTCATGGGGCAGCTGCATTAACTGGTATATAAACATATATATATATATATATATATTTTTTTTTTTTATAAATGGACACAGTGTGTATATATATATATATATATATATATATATATATATATATATATATATATCCCATTTTTCAACAAGGTAACCTGCCACATTGCCTCTCCAGATATTTGGCTCTGGGTTCGCAACTGTGCACATTATTAGATATCCATTGTATTTAATTATGGTTACACAGTTTCTTTCATTAAAAAAAATTGTATGAAATGAGGTAGGTAACTATCTAGTTAACGTTCAATGACTATTGTATTGTAGTATCACATTTTAACATATCAATTTATTTAAATGTTAGAGATATTATGTAAGCACGTATACAATAAAATTCTCTCTCAAATGTGAGTATTTTATAACTACAATATTATGCTCATTTAATATACTCAGCATTTTTCTGCAGACTATCCTCCCCAATTATTAACATTTATGCTTGAGCAGTACTGCCCCCCTTGATCTCATGTAGCCAATCCCTTTAGAGCAGGGCTTGTCAATCACCCCAGACAAATGAGTTACAGACACTGTTTCTTAACTCACAGTTAGCATGCTCACATGAATGATCCTGCAACACTTTTACATCAAAATATTCATAACTTGAGACCTAGATCAACAAAATAACTTGCAGTTTAAAGTAGAGACTTTAAAGTTGCATATAGTGTAATAATCTAACAAGGAAAACATATTTGTTACATTTTACAGCTTGAAGAATCAAAGCATAATAAGTTGTGTTATAAAATCCATTAAAATAATTAAGACAGTTCAGTGTGAAAAGTATTTTAACCAATTAGTAAAGCATGAACACACTTTCATAAACTGAAGTTTAAGAATTTAAAATGAATACTTTGCTTAAAGGCACATACAAGTGGGAAAAAAAATGTTCTAACATTTTAGACCATTTTATTATTTTCTAATGATTGTATATATAACACATGCAAAATAATTAAACACATAGTTAAAGTCAGCTCCAGAGTAACAACGCAGTTCTGGGAGCTCGTTTTTACACATTGAGCGAGTTAATAACAAGATGCTTTTATGTGCATTCACCAATCAGTAGCTAGCTCCTGATAGCACATTGCTGATCCTAAGCCTACATGTGTATGCTTTTCAACCATGAATATCAAGATAATGAAACAAATTAGATAATCAGAGTAGATCAGAAAGTTGTTTAAAATTGCCTGCTACATTTGAACCATGAATCAATTTAAATGTTTACTTCATCGTTTCCTTTCATTTAATGTTAAATTTACATTCTCTATCTGAATCATGAAAGTTTACTTTTGTTGTGTCGTAAAAAAAAGTGCAGCTGAAATCTAGAAAAGTAACCAAAGTAACCAAATTGACATTCTAAAGCAAAAAAAGTACACTAAAATATAACCCTTGCCAATATATTGTCTAATAAATTACATGCTGTCTATAATCCATATCTAACAATACAGTTTAGTAATATTTTTGTACAAAAAAAATGAAAGAAAGTGCCAACACATTCTGAAACAATGAATTTTTCTCACCAAGACAAACGTGTCTTGTTCAGTTCTATTGTGTTTGTGCTATAAGCATGTAACATTATTTATTTTTCTTTAGTTTAAGTTTTAATGTGATTTGTCATTCTGACTCTTAAATGGAAAGCTGAAAAGCTCGATATTGTGAAGGCAAAATAAAGGTCAGTACTATGTGCACTGGACAAAAGCAATTTTCACGATTCCAGGACAATGATTTTATGCTTCAATTGTTTTTGGTACGCACAGACTTCAAAGCTTCAGTGATCATTCAAACGCCATAGTTGTCCACAGATGGCCACCTATTATGTATGGGAACAATGCATGTTCAAATAATTTGTTTCCAAAATAAATGAGAATTTTGACATTTTAAACTATCTTCGGAAGTTTAGAGGAGTTAAAAAAATATTACATTATAGAATTTTAATAGCTGTATATTTCAAGCTTACAGGGCTATATTTTCAAGTGTCGTAAGTTTCAAAAGGATCTTGCTGTCCTGTTAGCAGATACGTTATTGCATTCAGGAGTTGATAGATTCAGACATTTAGCAGCATGGCCACTAGAATTTATTTAATTAAATTATGCTTAACAGACAGCATGATATGATTTTCCATGGTTAGAGTTGTGATTTGTCTAATTAGCCTGGTATCTAGGTCCTCCATCCTTCTCATTTCCTTAAAGGGATATGAAACCCAACATTTTTCTTTTATGATTCAGATAGAGCATGGCATTTGTTACACATGTTCTGTTTTACTTCAATTCATTTTTCTTTGTTCCCTTGGTATCTTTTGTTGAAAAAGCAGGGGCATAAGCTTAGGAGCCTGCACAGTTTTGCAAGAATGTTATCCATTCACAGTATTTATTACACACACTCCAGCCATGTGTTGCTGATGACAAGCAAACACACTGTTTGCAATAGCAATGAAGATACTAGGTGATTTTGGTGAGAGTAGGACAGAAATAAGCCATATGCGCTTGTACAATAGAGAGTGAAAGAAAGAGAGAGAGAGCATAGATTACAATTACATTTGAGTGTTTTCCTTAAAAAAAACCTCTTTACTACATTATAATTAACTGAACAGAATCAGGGTAAATTATAATTAGCTGAACAGAATCTGTGCTACCACCATAAGGAAGGAAAATAAGGAGAGTGCTTCCATCCTCTCTCCTACTTTCCATGTGTGAACACTAATGCACCATATACAAGTATTAGGTTTTGATCGATTTGATTGGTTAGAAAATGAAAAGCATACAAATACAGGTAGCCCTTGGTTTACAACGGTTCAGAATAACAACCTTTTTTTTTCAGTCATGTGACTGCTATTGAAAAGCATTGAGAAGCAGTGCATTGATTAAAATAGTCAGTAGGTGGAGCTGTCCGCTTGTGTTGCAGCAAAGATATGCAAGCCAAGCAAGCTAAAATGAATCAGTATAACTAGACCTGAGCTATCGAGCAGCTTTCATAGGAACAAGATCTTCCTGTCTATAAATCAGTCCAGATTGGAATGTATAAAAAAGAATTGTTTGCAGAAAAATGCACGTAAAGTCTGTGTTGTGTGATTATTTTATTAGGTTTATAATGCTGTTTAGCAAATGTTTTTATTCATTTAACTTAGGTTAATTATATATTCTGTGTTGTGTGATTATTTAATTAGGTTTATAATGCTGTTTAGCATTTAAAGTCTTCATTTCAAAGCTTTAAAAATAATGTATTAGGTGTTACTTATGACAATTTTGAGAGGGGCCTGGAACCTAACTCCCTCACTTCCCATTGACTTACATTATAAACTGGGTTTCAATTTACAACGGTTTTGATTTACAACCATTCCTTCTGGAACCTAACCCCGGCGTAAACTGAGGGCTACCTGTATACCCATTTGATAAAAGAAAAATCTCAATTATTCATTGCAAACATTTTAATCCGAAATTACTGGTTTCATACAGCTTCCATTTTGTGTTGTCTCTCTTTATAATGTGACATAAGCCAATTAGTGGAGATACATACTCCTTATTCCCCCCCCACCACCACCACCACCAAATAAAAAAGGAAATAATGACTTTAAGGGACACTGAACTCAATTTTTTTCTTTTGTGATTCAGATAGAGCATGGAATTTTAAGTATCTTTCTAATTTACTCCTATTATTAAATTTTCTTCATTCTCTTGGTATCTTTATTTGAAATGCAAGATTATAAGTTTAGATGCCGGCCCATTTTTGGTGAACAACCTGGGTTGTTCTTGCTGATTGGTGGATAGATTCATCCACCAATAAAAAAAGTGCTGTCCAGCATGCTGAACCAATAAAAAAGCTTAGGTGCCTTCTTTTTCAAATAAAGATAGCAAGAGAACAAATAAAATTTGATAATAGGAGTAAATTAGAAAGTTGCTTAAAATTGCATGCTCTATCTGAATCACGAAAGGAAAAATTTGGGTTCAGTGTCCCTTTTAGTAAATGGTAACACAGTCAAGCATGATTACAGTATACTATGCTAATATATCAGAAAACTGCTTAATGTTTTCTATTGTAGACATCAGGTAGGAAAAGAATGGATGATTATACTTTAACCATAACAGATTATGGGCTAGATTACCCATAAATGGGCAAATTCGCCTGTTTACAGGCGCACAATAACTAACCAGCCATTACAAGTGACTGGTAGCAATTAGCCCTCATAAAATTAACCAAAAATAAAAATTCTGGTTAATTTAAAATATGTCCCCCAATTGGCCCCAAAATTATGTATAGTGTGCCTACAATAATAAAATGTAGCATCTTTAATTTCATTGGTCTTAAAGGGAAAGTCTAGTCAAAATTAAACTTTCAAGATTCAGATAGGGCATGCAATTTTAAGCAACTTTCCAATTTACTTTTATCATCAAATTTGCTTTGATTTCTTGGTATTCTTTGTTGAAATCTAAACATAGGTAGGCTCATATGCTAATTTCTTTGTCCTTGAAGGCGGCCTCTTATCTTAGGGCATTTTGACAGTTTTTCACAGCTAGATGGCGATAATTCATGTGTGCCATATAGATAACATTGTGCTCATGCACGTGGAGTTACCTAGGAGTCCGCACTGATTAGCTAAAATGCAAGTCTGTCAAAAGAACTTAAATAAGGGGTAGTCTGCAGAGGCTTAGATACACGGTAATCACAGAAGTAAAAAGTGTATTACTATGACTATCTTGGTTATGCAGAACTGGGGAATGGGTAATAAAAGGATTATCTATCTTTTAAAACAATATGAATTCTAGAGTAGACTGTCCCTTTAATGTTGACGGGTGTGGGGTGTTACATTGCGGTCTATGGGAACTGTGTGCTCCCTTTAAATATATATGTATATGACTATATACTGTACATATACAGTATATTTGTGTGTTAATATGTGCATATATTTCAATCTGCTGTCCATCGCTGCACGACTTACCCCCTTCACTGCGATAGGTTCTCATGCTGTGTCTGACGGCATGAGAACCAGGCTCCCATTGGAGCCTATGTAAGCGCGCTCTTGTGAGCGCAAAGCTTCCCTGCAATGCGAGGTCGCATTCACATCGTGGATAACTTGTAATACAAGCGCACATTTGCGTGTGTTGGTATTAGTAAGTGGAGCGCAAATATCGCTTTCGCAAATGCAATATTTTGCTCACCACTTGTAGTCTAGCCCTAAATAAATATTAGTCTCTGGTCACCAAGAGATTAAGTAAACCAAAATGTTCTAACTCTATACTCAGGATACTTTAATGTAATTTACAGCGGGGAACATCAGGAAATTCCATAGTAACTGGTTGTTCAAACAATAACATTCCAAATGTCAGATTGTTTATTTAGAAAAACAGCCTCCTGCTTCACACTGCAAATTCAAGACAGCTAGTACACTTCTTAAATAATAGTTTCTAAATAATATAAATTGGAAATAAAAACACAGATTATGAAATGTAGAAAATATGGACTACAAATATAGATATAGATAATAGGCACATATTCATATTAATCTGTTTAAAATCTATTCTATAGAGTTCAGTCAATAAAGTTCAAACAACTAAACAGTATGGGGGTCGATCCGATATAAATCGTCGCCCGCAAAAGCCGGTGACGCCAATATTTGCGCGGATTTGGTATCACATATACGGCGTAACCTAGAAGTTACGCCCGTATATTTCTGCCGTCGCCCGCAGTTTTTTGGGCCATAGGCAGGTATACCAAACCCGCGCAGTTTGGTATCCAATATGCAGCGTAAGGACTTACGTGGCGAAAATGGAGAAAACTTACTCCATTTTCACTTCGCCACAAAAAGCAGCCGTAAGAAGCCTTACGCTGACTATTGGAGCCCCGTAACTCCCTAAACTAACTAGAAAATAAAACTAACACCTAACGCATGCGCAATGTCTATCTCCCTGTCAACCGCGATCTGCTAAAATAAACCTAACACCTAACTCATGCGCAATGTCTATCTCCCTGTCAACCGCGATCCCCCCCCCCCCGAAATCCCTAATAAAGTTATTAACCCCTAAACCGCCGCTCCCGGACCCCGCCGCCATCTACATAAACTAACCCCCTACTGTGAGCCTCTAAAACCGCCGCCATCTACCTTATCTATCCCCTAATCTGACCCCTTACACCGCCGCCACCTATATAAAAATTATTAACCCCTAATGTAAGCCCCTTACACCGCCGCCATCTCTATTAAAATGATTAACCCCTAATTTAATCTACCTACCCCGCCGCCAGCTATATTATCTATATTAACCCTAAGTATATTATAGTTAATATAGGTATTACATTATATATATTAACTATATTAACCCTAATTATATTAGGGTTAATATAGTTAATATAGTTACTATAGTATTTATATTAACTCTATCTAACCCTAACTAAATTTATATTAAATTAATCTAATTCATTTATAAACTAAAATATTCCTATTTAAATCTAAATACTTACCTATAAAATAAACCCTAAGATAGCTACAATATAATTAATAATTACATTGTAGCTATGTTAGGGTTAATATTTATTTTACAGGTAAATTGTTAATTATTTTAACTAGGTATAATAGATATTAAATAGTTATTAACTATTTAATATCTACCTAGTTAAAATAATTACCCAATTACCTGTAAAATAAATCCTAACCTAAGTTACAAATACACCTACACTATCAATAAATTTAATAAACTACAAACATCTATCTAAAAATACAATTAAATTAACTAAACTACAAAAAAAAACAAACACTAAATTACAAAAAATAAAAAAAAGATTACAAGATATTTAAGCTAATTACACCTATTCTAAGCCCCCTAATAAAATAATAAACCCCCAAAATAAAAAAAATTCCCTGCCCTATTCTAAATTCAACAAATTTCAAAGCTCTTTACCTTACCAGCCCTTAAAATGGCCTTTTGTGGGGCATGCCCCAAAGAATTCAGCTCTTTAGCATACAACAAATACAATACCCCCCCCCCCATTACAACCCACCACCCACATACCCCTATTCTAAACCCACCCAAAACCCCCTTAAAAAAGCCTAACACTACCCCCCTGAAGATCTCCCTACCTTGTCTTCACCACACCGGGCCGAACTCCTGATCCGATCCGGGCGATGTCTTCCTCCAAGCGGCAAAGAAGAATTCTTCCTCCGGCTATGTCATCCTCCAAGTGGCAAAGAAGAATTCTTCCTCCGGCGACGTCTTCCTCCAAGCGGCAGCAAAGTCTTCATTCTTCCGGCGGCATCTTCAATCTTCTTTCTTCGCTCCGCCGCCGCGGAGCATCCATCCCGGCCGACTGCTGAACTTGGAATGAGGTACCTTTAAATGACGTCATCCAAGATGGCGTCCGCCGAATTCCGATTGGCTGATAGGATTCTATCAGCCAATCGGAATTAAGTTAAAAAAAATCTGATTGGCTGATTGAATCAGCCAATCAGATTCAAGTTCAATCCGATTGGCTGATCCAATCAGCCAATCAGATTGAGCTCGCATTCTATTGGCTGTTCCGATCAGCCAATAGAATGCGAGCTCAATCTGATTGGCTGATTGGATCAGCCAATCGGATTGAACTTGAATCTGATTGGCTGATTCAATCAGCCAATCAGATTTTTTTTAACTTAATTCCGATTGGCTGATAGAATCCTATCAGCCAATCGGAATTCGGCGGACGCCATCTTGGATGACGTCATTTAAAGGTACCTCATTCCAAGTTCAGCAGTCGGCCGGGATGGATGCTCCGCGGCGGCGGAGCGAAGAAAGAAGATTGAAGATGCCGCCGGAAGAATGAAGACTTTGCTGCCGCTTGGAGGAAGACGTCGCCGGAGGAAGAATTCTTCTTTGCCGCTTGGAGGATGACATCGCCGGAGGAAGAATTCTTCTTTGCCGCTTGGAGGAAGACATCGCCCGGATCGGATCAGGAGTTCGGCCCGGTGTGGTGAAGACAAGGTAGGGAGATCTTCAGGGGGGTAGTATTAGGCTTTTTTAAGGGGGGTTTGGGTGGGTTTAGAATAGGGGTATGTGGGTGGTGGGTTGTAATGGGGGGGGGGTATTGTATTTGTTGTATGCAAAAGAGCTGAATTCTTTGGGGCATGCCCCACAAAAGGCCCTTTTAAGGGCTGGTAAGGTAAAGAGCTTTGAAATTTGTTGAATTTAGAATAGGGCAGGGAATTTTTTTTTATTTTGGGGGTTTATTATTTTATTAGGGGGCTTAGAATAGGTGTAATTAGCTTAAATATCTTGTAATCTTTTTTTTATTTTTTGTAATTTAGTGTTTGTTTTTTTTTGTAATTTAGTTTAGTTAATTTAATTGTATTTTTAGATAGATGTTTGTAGTTTATTAAATTTATTGATAGTGTAGGTGTATTTGTAACTTAGGTTAGGATTTATTTTACAGGTAATTGGGTAATTATTTTAACTAGGTAGATATTAAATAGTTAATAACTATTTAATATCTATTATACCTAGTTAAAATAATTAACAATTTACCTGTAAAATAAATATTAACCCTAACATAGCTACAATGTAATTATTAATTATATTGTAGCTATCTTAGGGTTTATTTTATAGGTAAGTATTTAGATTTAAATAGGAATATTTTAGTTTATAAATGAATTAGATTAATTTAATATAAATTTAGTTAGGGTTAGATAGAGTTAATATAGTTAATATAAATACTATAGTAACTATATTAACTATATTAACCCTAATATAATTAGGGTTAATATAGTTAATATATATAATGTAATACCTATATTAACTATAATATACTTAGGGTTAATATAGATAATATAGCTGGCGGCGGGGTAGGTAGATTAAATTAGGGGTTAATCATTTTAATAGAGATGGCGGCGGTGTAAGGGGCTTATATTAGGGGTTAATAATTTTAATATAGATGGCTGCGGTGTTAGGGGCTCACTTTAGGGGGTTATAGATATAATATAGCTGGCGGCGGGGTACGGGAGCGGCGGTTTAGGGGTTAATAACTTTATTAGGTTGCGGCGGGGTAAAGGAGCGGCGGTTTAGGGGTTAATAGCTTTTTTATTGTTAGGCTAGTGAGGGGGGATAGTGGATAGAGGGTTAGACAGTGCGGGCTATGTTAGGGAGGCGTGTTAGACAGTGCGGGTGTTTTAAACTTTAGTCAGGTTTTATAGGCGCCGGCAGTTTCTAACGTGCCGCAAGTCACTGGCGACGCCAGAAATTTGTACTTACGCAGATTTCTGGACATCGCTGGTTTGTGAGACTTACGGCACGTTAGCATCTGACGGCGACCTATATGGGACAGCTGAAACTGCGGGCGACGTCGGTTCCCTCGCTTGCGCCGCAAACTGCGATCTATATCGGATCGCGCCCATGATCTATAACATCTTCAAAGAAGGGAAATTACAATATTATAAAAATGTGCATCATTGTGCAATAATACATATTCAAAAAAGTGCAATACAAAATAAGGATGGTAGTTATCACTGTCAAAGTGGCTTACCGTGATCAACAAGGTAAGATATACTGTATATACTGATTTACTAAGCAGAGATAAGTGAATGCAGACCTAAAGGGGGAAATTCAATTAGTACAAGATATCATATGAAAGAACTAGTGATTTATCATGAAGCCATTTTAAAAGAAAATGAAAAAAAAAATTCTCTTGTGACCAGAATTGATTATTTAAGACAGCTTTTAGATTTATTATAACATTTAGTAATAACAAAGAGATCTCTAGGTTCGTTCATAAGCTTCACTCCATTAGTTTCAATAAAGATTTGAAAGTCAGGAGTGGAAAACTAGTGCTAATTTTTGCTTTCTCCTAACATCAGACAGTGAGAAAAATTTCTGCAATTCACCCAAATCTTACGAAATACAAACAGGTAATATCCAACAGAGGATAATACATAGGTTGGCAAACTTTAATAATAAAATATGGGTCAGACTTGAACATAAAATAGCGGGTGCAACACATTTGGGATCCTTGTGTTGGACACCCTCTAGAAGGAACTTACTCTAGCAAGATACCACAATGATAACAGAGAAATTCTTCATTTGGGATATAATCATTGGGTGAATACCTACATTTATTCTACAGGATCTCTCCATTAACCCCATTAATAGATCATAGAGAATTTACCCCTGGTATTGAGAACTTTGTCATAGATCATTAAAGGGACATAATACTCATATGCTAAATCACTTTAAACTGATGCAGTATAACTGAAAAAAGCTGACAGGAAAATATCACCTGAGCATCTCTATGTAAAAAAGGAAGATATTTTACCTCACAATCTCCTCAGCTCAGCAGAGTAAGTTCTGTGTAAAAAGTTATACTTCACCTGCTCCCAGCTGCAGGTAAAAATAAAATAAAAAATGAAGAAATGAACAGCAGCCAATCAGCGTTAGCAGTGCTGAGGTCATGAACTCTTACTGTGATCTCATGAGATTTGTCTTAACTCTCATGAGATTTCATAGTAAGCTTCCTTTACCTGATTGGTGAAATAATATGAGAGTTCACGAGGCTCATCCCCTAAGCTGTCCCAGGACAGACACACTAAAATGCTGCTTAGAAATCCTTTACAATGGGAGGTGGCTACTGAGGAACTTTTGTGGTAAGATATCTATCTTTTTTACATAGAGATGTTCAGGAGATTTTTTCTAGTCAGCTTTTTACAGCTATGCTGCATCACCTTCAAGTTTTTAAACATTTGGGTATTATGGCCCTTTTAAGGAACACTGAACCCAAATTTCTTCTTTAAAGCAACTTTCTAATTTACTCCTGTTATCAAATTTTCTTCGTTCTCTTGCTATCTTTATTTGAAAAAGAAGACATTTAAGCTTTTTTTTGGGTTCAGGACTCTGGACGGCACTTTTTTATTGGGGGATTATTTTATCCACCAATCAGCAAGAACAAACCAGGTTGTTCACAAAAAATGGGCCGGCATCTAAACTTACATTCTTGTATTTCCAATAAAGATATCAAGAGAATGAAGAACATTTGATAACAGGAGTAAATTAGAAAGTTGTTTAGAATTTCATGCTGTATCTGAATCACGAAAGAAAAAAATTGGGTTCAGTGTCCCTTTAATGATATATTAGGTAGGCAATGACGCCAAAGTATACCCTCCTGATGAATTAGGAGAAATGGGACTGGATAGATTACAAAATTGTTTCTTCTACTTAAGTAATTAATATATTTTAAGAAACCCAAATAAGATGAATATGCTTTAGTCTCTGACATTTGAGAGTTATTGTAAGTCATCATCATTTATTAGGCATACTCTCTCTATTAAGAAAAAACAAAGTACTAATGGCACTGCTGAAATTTGGCAATTAGGGTAGCCTATTAATGACTGGGTTTATTGATGGGATATACTATCCACCAATTTGTATTTTTGTCCCAGACTGAGTATATTATAAGATGGCTGAGGTGCTGTGTACTGGTTTGGACAGAAAAACAAAATCAATCCTAGGATTGAAGAAAGTGTACACTTGTTTAGCACTCTTTCCCTAACCAATGGTGGCTGTAATTGAACAGTATATAGGTATACTAGAGAGGAAGGTGTGCTTGGAGATTTTAAAATATAACCTTTATTGGGTAGTTTAAAATAAAAACACAAACAAAATAACACACATACAGTTAAGTTAAAAATACAGGTTTGGGTCAGTTGGTTTTTTAATAATAATGGATTTGGAAAAAAGTTGTGGCTTACACAAGGTGTGATTCAACTAGAATAATTCTTTATTCAAAGTATTAGGTAGAGGTCCAATAGGGAACTTATATTCTTAACAATTTTATTCTGTTGGTTGTAGCTTTGACCACTTTCTTGTGGACTTTGCTATATATAATATATCTCTATTTCAAGGTGGGATCCCCAGTTATAATGCTTTTTTGGGTGAGAGCAGGCAGTTATCAGATTGGTCCTATATATGGAATTGTATATGTCACTGTCTTGGGACTCTAGGTAAAAGTTTCTAATTACTTGTAAGATGCTTTATCTCTTCTTGTATATTATACTATGCGTAGATTATTTGCATCAATTTTTTGGTCTTCCAATTTTATTCCTAGTGTCTAGTATATTATTCCATATATCTGAGACATTGTGAACTGCTATAGTAATGAATGCAGTACAGTGTTCCCCTTGGGGTAGGTAATACAAACAGTCTATGAACGTATTTAAAGTGATGAACTTTTGTCTGCTACTGTTAGATCTTCTGTATATACGTGCTACAGATGTATATCTTAAGTATGTTTGAAGAAAATATTAACTGGGCTGTCAAGTCTGTTTGAGAGTTTGCCACTGGTAAAGAGCTAGTTTAATCTAAGAGTTCTCGTTCTCTTTGTTACCCCATAAAACTTTTTCTATTCTCTTGGTATAGATTTTAATCAGTTGAGTTTTCTAAGTTGAGAAGTTACTTTGTATCTGGCCAGGTAGAAAGTGAACTACTTGATTCGCCGAGTGAAAAAATGTTAATGTATTATTGCAACTTAGCTCAACTTAAAGATTATCCTTTGATTTGGCACAATTTGTATTTTCTCAATTTTATATTGTATGTTCAATATTATGATACAATGTCTGGACAGAGTTTCTTTAACTTTATTTTTTATTTAAATCACTTTCTGCTGATATTATTTAAAATAGACTGTTAGGTAGTTAAATAACAGGAAACACTGACTAAATTGTTCTGATATCATATGTGAATAAGACACTTTAAATACGGAGCAGAATAAATGGACTGTTAATGAAAACATCCATAACATTATCGTAGTTACCTTATAGGAACTCACAGTCTTAACACTCTCCCTATTTTGCCCAGCGACCATAAGAAATTATTAGTAATATCTAACGCCAAGATGCAGTAGCGATATAATTTGCTTATCCTTTATGAGTATACAGTCTATATAGTCCTACTAAATCACTTAAACAACAGTAAGAAGCTACCTGTAAAACACTATCATATAGTAGCGAAACACAAGAACAATTTAGTCAGTGTTTCCTGTTATTTAACTACCTAACAGTCTATTTTAAATAATATCAGCAGAAAGTGATTTAAATAAAAAATAAAGTTAAAGAAACTCTGTCCAGACATTGTATCATAATATTGAACATACAATATAAAATTGAGAAAATACAAATTGTGCCAAATCAAAGGATAATCTTTAAGTTGAGCTAAGTTGCAATAATACATTAACATTTTTTCACTCGGCGAATCAAGTAGTTCACTTTCTACCTGGCCAGATACAAAGTAACTTCTCAACTTAGAAAACTCAACTGATTAAAATCTATACCAAGAGAATAGAAAAAGTTTTATGGGGTAACAAAGAGAACGAGAACTCTTAGATTAAACTAGCTCTTTACCAGTGGCAAACTCTCAAACAGACTTGACAGCCCAGTTAATATTTTCTTCAAACATACTTAAGATATACATCTGTAGCATGTATATACAGAAGATCTAACAGTAGCAGACAAAAGTTCATCACTTTAAATACGTTCATAGACTGTTTGTATTACCTACCCCAAGGGGAACACTGTACTGCATTCATTACTATAGCAGTTCACAATGTCTCAGATATATGGAATAATATACTAGACACTAGGAATAAAATTGGAAGACCAAAAAATTGATGCAAATAATCTACGCATAGTATAATATACAAGAAGAGATAAAGCATCTTACAAGTAATTAGAAACTTTTACCTAGAGTCCCAAGACAGTGACATATACAATTCCATATATAGGACCAATCTGATAACTGCCTGCTCTCACCCAAAAAGCATTATAACTGGGGATCCCACCTTGAAATAGAGATATATTATATATAGCAAAGTCCACAAGAAAGTGGTCAAAGCTACAACCAACAGAATAAAATTGTTAAGAATATAAGTTCCCTATTGGACCTCTACCTAATACTTTGAATAAAGAATTATTCTAGTTGAATCACACCTTGTGTAAGCCACAACTTTTTTCCAAATCCATTATTATTAAAAAACCAACTGACCCAAACCTGTATTTTTAACTTAACTGTATGTGTGTTATTTTGTTTGTGTTTTTATTTTAAACTACCCAATAAAGGTTATATTTTAAAATCTCCAAGCACACCTTCCTCTCTAGTATACCTATATACTGTTCAATTACAGCCACCATTGGTTAGGGAAAGAGTGCTAAACAAGTGTACACTTTCTTCAATCCTAGGATTGATTTTGTTATACTCTCTCTATTGTATATGCATTGTTGCAACAGGTCAACCCAGGTTATATCCATTATTATGTTGAAAGATGGAGCGATAAATTAAACATTGAAATATCCTATATAGCGCTAGATTACGAGTGGCATCCTAATAGTTACGCTCAAGCGATATTGTGTTTATCGAGGCTGTTAGGATGTAGCGCTTACAAGTTAAAAGTAAATGTATAGCTTGAGCACAACTGAATTTAAAGAGTGCCGGGATAGCGCGACCTGAGAGCTCTGGTTAACTGTTTTGAAAAATACAGTTACACTCATAATAACACTATCTAATAAACATTATTGCACAAAAAAAGTTATAAGGGCTCAAAGATATAAGGTCTCAGGAGTTAGAAGAAAAAAGTCAGGCAAAGGGCTTTAAAGGGACACTAAACACAATTTTTTTCTTTCATGATTCAGATAGAGCATGCAATTTTAAGCAACTTCCTAATTTACTTTATTATCAATTTTTCTTTGTTATCTTGCTATCTTTATTTAAAAAGCAGGAATGTGAGGCATAGGAGCCGGACCATTTTTGGTTGAGAACCTCGGTTATGTAAGCTTAATGGTGGGTAAATGAAAACCTCCAATAAGCAAGCGCTATCCATGGTGCTTAACCTAAAATGGGCTGGCTACTAAGATTTACATTCCTGTTTTTAAAATAAAGATAGCAAGAGAACAAAGAAAAACAGATAATAGGAGTAAATTAGAAATGTAATGCTCTATCTGAATCATGAAATAAAAAAATTTGGTTCGGTGTGCCTTTAACATTGAAATACATACATATTAATGTCTAAAGATGTGAATGTATTTTCATCTCGGGTTAGCACACTTGAGAATATGTAATCGGGTTTGTACACGAGTAGGGTGTTTTTTCCTCCACTTTCTTGCTCCACTGACTTCTATGGGGAAATGCGCAAAAAGCTTACATTTAGCAGTTATTGTGGAATCTATAAATACTGCTCCACTTGTAATTGCTCCCACGATTGCCAAATCTTATCAATTATTATTAAATCTTCAATCTCCAGTAGGTTATTAGAATTAATTCTTAAGATCATTCAGAGGTTGTTTCTAACACCTGCTAAATGCAAAAAATGTGCAATGATGAATATGGGCCAGCAGATAAAAATATCTGCTGCCCATATGCAGCGAAGACATGGGGACAGCTTCTCAAGTTGAGAAGCTATCTACAGGCCTTTTAATACATGGGGCCTATGGTGGCAATGTCTGAATATAGTACCCTTTTGGACTGAGATTGTAAAGGAAACTTCCAGAATGTTAGAGACCTCAAAGAAATTCTCAATCCTACAGAAAAAAAATATTAAATATTTTAAAGGGACATAAAACTCAAACCAATGATCACATTTTCTTCATTTTCTTGTTATCCTTTGTTGAAAAGCAGTGATATAAAGTTAGGAACATTTCAGCAGCACTGTTTTGCAGCAGATTTGCAACAATATTATACATTAGAAAAAACACTAGATAGCAGCAATATTTCCTGTCATGTAATGCTTCCGGTATGTGTACGCTACCTACCTAGATATCTCTTCAACAACGAATAACATTAGAAGAAAGTAAATTGGAAACTTTTTATTAAATTGTATTGGATAGCATAAAAGTACCATACATAACACTGAGGGGCCCATTTATCAAAGGGCTTGCGGACCTGATCCGACACTGCGGATCAGGTCCGCAAGACCTCGCTAAATGCGGAGAGCAATACGCTCTCCGCATTTAACATTGCACCAGCAGCTCACCAGCAGCTCGTATTCGATCGGGTTGATTTCCGGCGATTCCTGTCCGCCTGCTCAGAGCAGGCGGACAGGGTTATGAAGCAGCGGTCTTTAGACCGCTGCTTCATAAGTTGTGTTTCTGGCGAGTCTGAAGACTCGCCAGAAACGCGGCCCTTCAAGCTCCGTACGGAACTTGATAAATGGGCCTGCAAGAGTGGATATATATATATATATATATATACAGTGTTATGTATGGTACTTTTATGCTATGCTACTTTAGAGTGTTTACACCCTGATACCCACGAATCAGCCATTACACCCTGGATCAGCCAGCTGGATTGCTGTTAAAATCCAGCCTGTCTCTATAGGTACAAGTGAGTGCCTTCAACAAATGTGAGTACTCTGTGTATATTTGGCTATTATTGCTATCTGTACCATCATTGATCTGCACCATTGGCGCCTCTATCCTTGCCTGCCCTTTTTATTTTTTTATTTTTTATTTTTTTTATAATATTTTTTATTGAAGTCGTAAACAAATACAGAGTATAGGGTATGCCCCAAAACATTTACAAGACAATGTATACACAAGATAGTTTAGAGAGTATTGCATTCTAGCATCTCAAATATTACCAGAGAATGTGGGCTATCACCTGGAAAGACTTCAGTTTTATATTAGAGTGTCATAAACGTGATACAAGCAAAAAAGATCCTCTCCTAGCTGTGTGCAAAAAATAGAGTAGGGTATCTATTCAAATAAGGGTGAGACTAGGGAGGAGGTAACTCTATATATTTATGGGGGAGGGGGATGCAGCGGGCAAGAGCCGCTCAAAATGTAATAAAGGGAATGGGGGGGGTTGGAGGGCGGAGCCAGCCAATATTTGCAGTGCGAGTTAAACAATAGTAGATAGTTTATATATCAATAGTGTGCGTGTGGGAGCTTGATATTATTGGTAGTGGCAGAAACACATCTGAGCAGACAATTAGGGAAATGGTAGGAACATAGAGCATAGTCACAAATTATAGTTGAGTTCCACCTGGTAAAAGTGATAATCTGGGTCACAGTACCATAGTAAGCTACGTGATAATACGTATATGAGGGGACAAGACTATTAAGAAGCAACTATAAACCATTTGGCTTTTCCTGAACAACTCTCTAAGTACTTCCACGTATGAGAACATTTGAGTGAACAGAGATATAGGGTGGCAATGTTAACTATAAGTAAGTGTGAACTATTATAGACTGTCTTATAAAAGTTAACGACTCCTGGTATATGGGGATCACAGCATTTCACTCAGAGTAACAGCTTTGTACAACTTAAAGCTAAAATTAGTATTGGGTAGTTAACATAAAACCGCTAAACACTCTGAACATTATTAGAACCTCTTGTAAACTAATAGAAAATGTAAATGTAACGACCAAGGGTAACAGTTATGGGCTCAGACATACTATCATCATACTAATGGGTCCTCAGTCGCATGTCTATTGCATGGTGTTGTGGGATGCCTTATAATAATATAAAAGGAATGTAAACCCCATTAAGCTTATAACTTGTAGCACAACATATGTCTAGCGCCTCGCAGTGAAAGCCCACACGCCCTTATAAGTTAGGGATAAAAACCTATATGCTGGACCGTGCTTTCCCAGTAGACACGGCCCAGCAGCATCTATAATTGGACCTTATCATCATAAATTATGTGTAAGGGGGAGTATTAAGATGTATGGATTATAGGGCGCATCATAACAAACAATGTAAGAGTACATATAAAGCCTATAGCGTACTTTGTATGGAAAAGGAACCACTCTGAAGGATATTAGGATGGATGTGTACTTGAACACCAAACAAGCTACATTAAGATAAATACAATATGGTCATTCACGCTAACATAACAAGTAACATAAGTCTAACTTTAAATATACAGCAGATAATATAAAAGCAGTAGCTAGGCTTATGTAACAGGATTTAATTTCCCAATTCCCAGAGTACATAAATATTAACATAGGTTCATGCGAGCACCGTGTAAAAAGGGGGATATGAGGGTTCTATACAGTAGGGGTTCCATATAAGGGAGCGAAAAGCCCAGGGATTTAATTACTTAGAATATTTTCATGTAGCTTTAAGTGGGCTTAAACGAAATGAGACATGGCTAGATACTCTGAGTAGACTTAGGAGCTCATGTGAACTAGTAAAAAAGGGCTATTTCCATGTAGATGTAACATCAAAGAGTGTAATAAATAAGTTCAAACCTGCTGTTATCATGTTAGTGGGCTCCTATCTATAAGTTAAATACATGTTCTAGGAAGGTGACTTACAATAATATAAGTACAGTACAAAACAATCCCCTTTAAGAGTTCAATATGAGCGTACCAACTGATAAACGTTGAACATTCAGCATAACCTATTTTGCAATCGTATCTCTGAGACATAGCAAAAGTCAAGAACTGAGCAAGGATGTTCCATCTTGAAAGATGTCAGCAGATCAACACAGCTGATCCCTTAGCCGACACCAATTCTTTTATAAGATGATGACAGTACACAAATACAAACCCCAGTCGGAAGGGTACAGGACCTGTAAATCGTGGGGCTTTGAGGTTGGCTGTCACCTCTATCATGCAGCGATCTGTCTTTCTTACTTAGAACTGCAGTCGGTCGGGAGACAGCTCTTGGTTCCTTAGGAAGTGCGGCGTCTTCTGTCAGGGGATCATCCTCAGCATTCCGGACCGTAAGCACTAAGGGTTCTGTGCAGGGGTCGTTACTAAGCACACCGGAGACAGAACTACTCATGTAGCATGGTTCTCCAACGTGTAAAACAGCTGAATCGTTCTGTAATTTAGTTTCTTCCACAAAAGCCATTTGTGAGCGCTTATGAATCTGTCTCCCGTGGTGCTGTGAATAATCCGCCGCAGAGTCTTTGGGCTGTAGGAGGTTGCGCTGCTCACTGTAAACTATTAGGTCTGCGGCAAAGGAGTCAGAGCTCTGGGTGTCCATGAGACTCGTTTCCTCTGGGTCTAGAGGCATGTCTCCTCTCGACTGCGGTTTAAGTGAAGCGCTGGGTCTGGAGGTTTCCTCTGTCTCCTTAGCAATGTGTGGATCAGCATTATGGCGAACGGCCCCTCTTAACTCTGTAATGAGTGATAGTCGATGGGTGTCCAAGGAGCACATCAGCTTACTTAGCGCGGACAAAATATGCAGCTCCATAGTATGTCTGAAGGCTAAGTCAACGTGCGGTATGAGAAAATGAGCAAAACCGCGAACAGTAGTTATATTGCACAGAAGGCCCCAAAGATGGCGGGTTATCTTATGTCGTCCGTTAGGCCAGCAAATTCTTAGCGTTATTGCAGTGTCATAAGGCCCATTTCAGTTTCAGAAGGCAGGTTCCCTGGGCACTAGAACACAATCAAAAGAATTAGCGTAGTATAAGGTCTCTAGACAAGATTATTATAGCTATTTATATAATCCAGAGATGAGAGCTCTGAAAGAACACGTCCTGCTGCTACGGATGCTGGCTCCGCCCCCCTGCCTGCCCTTTTTAGATTTCCTCCAGTTGGATGCTGATAGAGAGCTGCTTCCTTGTTCAGCCAGCTGGATTGCTGTTAAAATCCAGCCTGTGTCGACTGGCACAATTGAGTGCCTCCATTTATTGTGAGTACCCTGTGTTCACATACTATTGGTATACAAAAAAATCTCTATTGATCTGCACCATTGGCGCCTCTTTCTTGTTGTTTTTTCTTAATAAAGGGATTATCTATCTTTTAAAACAATAAAAATTCTGGTGTAGACTGTCCCTTTAATGAAAATGAAAGAAAATTAAAAAATACTGATGAAAATCTTCAATATTTATTTGTTTCCTTTAATTTTTTAAGGGTTTACTACTAACCTTTGTGTGCTCTCCAGAGCACATTAACCCCTTAAAGGGACACTGTAACCAAAATTTTTCTTTTGTGATTCAGATTGAGCATGAAATTTTAAGCAACTTTCTAATTTAATCCTATTTTCAATTTTTCTTCGTTCTCTTGCTATCATTATTTGAAAAAGAAGGCATCTAAGCTTTTTATTGGTTTCAGTACGCTGGACAGCACTTTTTTATTGGTGGATGAATTTATCCACCAATCAGCAAGGACAACCCAGGTTGTTCACCAAAAATGGGCCGGCATCTAAACTTACATTCTTGCATTTCAAATAAAGATACCAAGAGAATGAAGAAAATTTGATAATAGGAGTAAATTAGAAAGTTGCTTAAAATTTCATGCTCAATCTGAATCACGAAAGAAAAATTTTGGTTACAGTGTCCCTTTAAGGACCATAGCACTTTTCCATTTTCTGACCGTTTAGGACCAAGGCTATTTTTACATTTCTGCGGGTTTGTGTTTAGCTGTAATTTTCCTCTTACTGTACCCACACATATTATATACCGTTTTTTTCTCGCCATTAAATTGACTTTCTAAATATACCATTATTTTTATCATATCTTATAATTTAGTATAAACATTTTTTATAAAATATTATGAAAAAAAACACTTTTTCTAACTTTGACCCCCAAAATCTGTTACACATCTACAACCACCAAAAAACACCCATGCTAAATAGTTTCTAAATATTGTCTTGAGTTTAGAAATACCCAATGTTTACATGTTCTTTGCTTTTTTGTAAGTTATAGGGCAATAAATACAAGAAGCACTTTGCTATTTCCAAACCATTTTCTTTTTCAAAACTAGCAATCATTACATTGGAACACTGATATCTGTCAGGAATCCGTGAATATCCCTTGACATGTATATATATATTTTTTTTAGTAGACAAACCAAAGTATTGATCAAGGCCCATTTTGGTATATTTCATGCCACCATTTCACCTCCAAATGCGATCAAATAAAAAAAATTGTTCACATGTTTTCCCTTTTTTCACAAACTTTAGGTTTCACACTGAAATTATTTACAAATAGCTTGTGCAATTATGGCACAAATGGTTGTAAATGCTTCTCTGGGATCCCCTTTGTTAAGAAATAGCAGACATATACGGCTTTGGTGTTGCTTTTTGGTAATTAGAAGGTAGCTAAATGCCACTGCACACCACACGTGTAATTTGCCAAGCAGTGAAGGGGTTAATTAGGGAGCTTGTAGGGAGCGTGTAGGGTTAATTTTAGCTTTAGTGTAGTAGGCAACACCTAATATTGATCTAGGCCCATTTTGGAATATTTCATGCAACCATTTCAACGCCAAATACGATCAAATAAAAAATGTTTTCACTTGGTTCACAAACTTTAGGTTTCACACTGAAATTATTTATAAACAGCTTGTGCAATTAGGAAACAAATGATTGTAAATGCTTCTCTGGGATCCACTTTGTTAAAAAATAGCAGATATATAAGGCATTGTTTTTTGGTAATTAGAAGGCTGCTAAATGCCGCTGCGCACCACACTTGTATTATGCCCAGCAGTGAAGAGGTTAATTAGGTAGCTTATAGGGAGCTTGGAGAGTTAATTTTAGCTTTAGTGCAGAGATCAGCCTCCCACCTGACACATCCCACCCCCTGATCCCTCCCAAACAGTGTTCTTCCCTCCCTCACCTCCAAATTGTCCCTGCCGTCTTAAGTACTGACAGAAAGTCTGCCAGTACTAAAAAAAAAAGGCTTTTTTTTTTAAATCTCTATTAAGCTGTGTTGGACCCCCGCTTAGCCCCCAACCTCCCTGATCCCCCCCAAACAGCTGTCTAACCCACCCCACTACCTATTTGCCACCATCTTGGGTACTGACAGCTGTCTGTTTTTTTTATTAAATATTAATTTTTCTGTAGTGTAGCTGCCCCCCCTTAATACTCCCCTCCCAGATCCATTCATCTTTTTTCCCCTCCTTCCTCTCCCGTTACATTGGTGGCAGTAGTTGCTGTGCGTGCGCCCCCCCTCACACTCCCGGCACCCGGTAATCACATTACACATACAGGAACCAGATGCCGGGTAGTGATGGGCCGCCTACCCTCCTCCCTGCTAAGGCTCCCACCCACCAACGATCGGCACCATCGCTACCGGTGCAGAAAGTGCTGCATCGGTGTGTAAAAAAACTACATTTATGCTTATCTAATAAATTTCTTTCTTTCTTTCTTGACACGATGAGTCCACGGATCATCTAATTACTATTGGGAATATCACTCCTGCCCAGAAGGAGGCGGCAAAGAGCACCACAGCAAAGCTGTTAAATATCACCTCCCTTCCCTCCAACCTTAGTCATTCGACTGAAGCAAAAGAGAGAAAGGAAGCAACAAGGTGCAAAGGTGTCTGAAGTTTATAACATACCAACAACCTGTCTAAAGAACAGGACGGGCCGTGGACTCAACGTGTCAAGAAATAAATACATTTATCAGTTAAGCATAAATTTTGTTTTCTTTCTAATGACACAAGTCCACGGATCATCTAATTACTATTGGGAATCAATACCCAAGCTAGAGTACAAAGATGAGAAGGGAGGGACAAGACAGGGAACCTAAATGGAAGGCACCACTGCTTGAAGAACCTTTCTCCCAAAAGAGGCCTCAGCCAAGGCAAAAGTGTCAAATTTATAGAATTTTAAAAAAGTGTGAAGAGAGGACCAAGTTGCAGCCTTGCAAATCTGTTCCACAGAAGCTTCATTTTTGAATGCCCAGGAAGAGGAAACAGCCCTCGTAGAATGAGCCGTAACTCTCTCAGGAGGCTGCTGTCTAGCAGTTTCATAGGCAAAACGAATGATACTCTTCAGCCACAAAGAGATGTAGTCGTAGCTTTCTGTCCCTTATGTTTCCCAGAGAATACCACAAACAGAGCAGAAGACTGACGAAAATCCTTAGTCTCCTGTAAATAGAATTTTTAATGCACGCACCATGTCCAGATTGTGCAAAAGCTGTTACTTTTGAGAAGAAGGATTAGGACAAAAGGAAGGAACAACAATCTCCTGATTAATGTTCCGGTCTGAAACTACTTTAGGGAGAAACCCTAACTTAGTACGCAAAACCACCTTATCCGAAGGAAAAATAAGGTAAGGAGTCTCATACTGTAAAGCAGAGAGCTCTGACACTCTACGAGCAGATGAAACAAGAAACAAAACTTTCCAAAATAACAACTTAATATCTAAGGAATTCATAAGCTCAAACATAGGCCCTTGAAGAACTTTAAGAACTAAATTAAGACTCCAGGGAGGAGAAACTGACTTGAACACAGGCCTGATCCTGACCAAGGCCTGACAAAACGATTGCACGTCTGGGATGTCCGCCAGATGTATATGTAAAAAAATAGACAAGGCAGATATTTGACCCTTTAGGGAACTTGCCGATAAACCCTTCTCCAAACTTTCTTGGAGAAAGGACAGGAATCTAGGAATCCTAACTCTACTCCAAGAGTAGCCCTTGGATTCACACCAATATAGATATTTATGCCATATCTTATGGTAAATCTTTCTAGTCACATGTTTACGAGCCTGAATCATGGTCTTAATGACTGATTCAGAAAATTCACGCTTGGATAAAATTAAGTGTTCAATCTCCAAGCAGTCAGCTTCAGAGAAACTAGATTTGGATAAAGGAAGTACCCTTGAAGTAGAAGGTCCTTCCTCAATGGAAGTCTCCAAGGTGGAAGAGATGACATGTTCACCAGGTCTGCATACTAAATCCTGCGAGGCCACGCTGGTGCAATGAGGATCACCAATGCCCTCTCCTGCTTGATTCAAGCAATAACCCGAGGTAGAAGAGCGAACGGAGGAAATAGGTATGCAAGACTGAAATTCCAAGGTACCGCCAGAGCGTCTATCAGTGCAGCCTGAGGGTCCCTTGACCTCGACCCATACCTCGGAAGCTTGGCATTCTGCTGAGATGCCATGAGATCCAATTCAGACTGACCCTATTTGAGAATCAGGCTGGAAAACACTTCTAGATGGAGTTCCCACTCCCCCGGGTGAAAGGTCTACCTGCTCAGAAAGTCCGCCTCCCAGTTGTCCATTCCTGGGATGTGGATTGCCGACAGACAGCAATTGTGGGTCTCCGCCCACTGAATGATCTTGGCTACCTCTGTCATGGCCAAGGAACTTAGAGTTCCTCCTTGATGGTTGATGTAAGCCACTGAAGTTATTTTGTCCGACTGGAAAAAGATGAACCAGGCCAAGGCTAACTGAAGCCAGATCAGAAGAGCATTGAAGATTACTCTCAACTCCAGAATGTTTATGGGTAGAACAGACTCCGACCGAGTCCATGTACCCTGAGCCTTTAGAGAGCCCCAGACTGCTCCCCATCCCAGAAGGCTGGCGTCTGTTGTCACAATCACCCAAGAGGGTCTGCAAAAGTAGGTCCCCAGGGAGAGATGATCCTGAGAGAACCACCAAAGAAGAGAATCCCTTGTCTCCTGCTCCAGGTGTAATCGCGGAGACAGATCTGCATAATATCCGTTCCACTGACTGAGCATGCTTAACTGCAGAGGTCTGAGGTGGAAATGGGCGAACAGGATGATGTCCATTGCCGTTACCATCAGACCGATTACCTCCATGCACTGAGCCACTGAAAGCCAAGGAGAGGACTGAAGTGCTAGGCAAGAATCGAAAATCTTTGATTTCCTGACTTCTGTCAGAAAAATTTTCATTGATAAGGAATCTATTATGGTTCCCAAGAAAATTACCCTTGTATTTGGAACTAAGGAACTGTTTTCCAAATTTACCTTCCAACTGTGAGATCGCAGGAAAGATAATAACATTTTCTGTGTGGGATTTTGCTTGTTGAAAGGATAGTGCCTGAACCAGAATGTCTGCCAGATAAGGCACCACTGCAATGCCCCACAATCAAATCACCGCCAACAGGGATTCCAGAACCTTTGAGAAAATTCTGGGAGCTGTGGCAAGGACGAATGGAAGAGCCACAAACTGGAAGTGTTTGTCTAGAAATGCAAACCTTAGAATCTTGTGATGGTCCCTGTGTATGGGAACATGCAGGTACACGTCCTTTAAATCCAACATTGTCATAAATTGACCCTTTTGGATCAAAGGAAGAATGGAACAAATAGTTTCCATCTTGAAGGACAGCACTCTGAGGAATTTGTTTAGACTCTTGAGATCTAAAATTGGTCTGAAGGTTCCGTCCTTTTTTGGGAACCACAAACAGATTGGAGTAGAACCCCAGACCCCGTTCCTGCATCGGAACAGGAACTATTAGTCCCAGGTCGGAGAGGTCCCGAACACAGTGTAAGAACGCCTCTCTTTTTGTCTGGTCTACAGATATTCTTGAAAGCAGAAACCTGCCCCTGGGAGGAAAGGTCTTGAACTCTAGTTTGTATCCCTGGGACACAATGTCCACCACCCAGGGATCCTGAACATCTCAAACCCAAGCCTTAGTGAAGAAGGAAAGTATGCCCCCAAAAAGATCCGGTCCCAGATCGGGGGCAGGTCCTTCATGCTGCTTTTGATTCGATAGCAGGCTTTTTGGACTGTTTTTCTTTGTTCCAAGACTCATTGGACCTCCAGGAAGGCTTGGACTGCTCATGCTTGGAAGAGGGAGAGGAGGGCTTTTATTTGAAATTTCTAATGGAACGAAAATTACTCTGAAATCCCTTTTGTTTATTTCTCTTATTCTGCAGGAGGAAATGGCCCTTTCCTCCTGTAAAGTCAGAAATTATTTCCCTCTAGCCCGGCCCAAACGAGGTCTTTTCCTTGTAAGGAATCGCCAAAAGTTTAGACTTAGATTATACATCCGCAGACCAAGATTTTAACCATAAAGCTCTGTGGACCAGTACGGCAAAACCAGATATCTTAGCTCCCAACTTAATAACGTGAAGGGAAGCATCCGTGATAAAGGAGTTGGCCAACTTAAGGGCCTTTATCCTATCCTGGATTTCTTCAAGGGGAGTGTCTGTCCGAATAAAATCAGGCAACGCATCAAACCAGTATGCTGCCGCACTAGTGACAGTAGCAATACAAACTGCAGGTTGCCATTGTAAACCCCGGTGTACATATATTTTCTTGAGCAACCCCTCTAACTTCTTTTCCATAGGATCCTTAAAGGAACAACTATCCTCTTTGGAAATAGTTGTTCTCTTGGCTAGTGTGGAAGTTGCCCCTTCCACTTTGGGTACCATCTGCCAAGACTCCTTGATAGAGTCTGTGATGAGAAACATCTTTTTAAATATAGGGGATGGAGAAAAAGGGATACATGGTCTCTCCCATTCCTTAGCAATAATTTCTGTAGCCCTATCTGGTACAGGAAATACCTCCACCATGGAGGGCACGTCAAAATACTGGTTTAGTTTACTAGACTTCTTAGGATTGACTACGACAGTAGTGTCAGAGTCTTCCAGGGTAGCTAAAACCTCCTTAAGTAACAAACGGAGGTGTTCAAGCTTAAACCTGAAAGAAACAACTTCAGTATCAGTTAAAGGTATAACACTGTCTGAGTCTGAGATTTCACCCTCAGATGCTACTGAAGTATCTTCCTCTTCAGGTTTCTGGGAAGAAACATTCGGAATAGCCACGACTGTGTCAGCAACCTTATTCACAGATTGATTACATTTCCTCTTGCGCTTTCCCTGTAGCATGGGAAAAGCAGACAACGCATCAGATACCGCTGGTGACATTAGGAAAGAGATGTCTTGCAAGATAACTCCAGGTGGAGTAATAGAGGAAGCGCAGGGCACTGGCTGTGTGGACACTAAATTTTGGAACGCTTGAGGAGAAAGCTGCGGCATATCTTGAACATCATCAGAAGACTCCTGAACGGTATCTGCCTTAGACAATGTTGGCTCAGGAAAAAGTCTATCTCTGTTATGTAATGTTCTCTCAATACATGAGGAACAGAAAGGGATTGGTGGTTCTACATTAGCATAAAAACATAAAGAACATGTAACATTTTTCAGGGTTTCTTGGTCCATCTTTATTCACCAATAAACAGACAACTGATATTTAATTCAGAAAATATCCCCCAAAACAAAAACAAAAAAATGTGTTACTGTTCCTTTAAATTTTAAACGAACAAAATAGCTGCTTTATTTTTCTGCTAATAAAATTACACCTTAGCCCCCAAAATAACTTTCAGACAACTCTACACCTCATCCTAGTGTTGCTGAGGTGCTTACCTGCCTGCCTGCTAATGAAGGATATTACTTTGTAATTGATCCGGACTCAACTCTATAAACACTGCGGTTTGTAACCCCAACGCTGCTGAATCTGTGACACAGATGAATTTCCCTCTGGAGACACAGGAAGTGACAAACAATGCCAAAAAAAAGGCGCGCAATAGGAACTGCCGCCGTATCTAACTCCGCCCATCGTGGGCGTAACCTGAAAACTCCCGATCGGCTAAATCAATTATCACAGCAGTCAGGAGTGAAGTATAAAAAACAAATACACCACCAAGAGCCAGATTCTCCTCGTCCCCAGTGCCTGCTCTGCTGCCCTTAAAAAATATTCCCCTGTCATAGGTGAATGTAACTTGTCCCAATGAGTAAAAGTGCTATCCTTTTTTTACCTTAATACTTCTGGCAGGCAGCACGGCAGCTTACTAAGTTTGGGAGGCCAGTTCCCTCACATGGACCTGTGGGTAGAAACAAAGACTGAATAATCTTACTCAGGCTTGCATGGTTAGGGCAGAATAAATACATGGGAGGCGCAGTGAGAATTATGTCCCACAAGTCACCACTGCTCTACTGAAGAGACTGATATGGACTATGGCTACACCCTAGAGAAAAGCAGAACAATCTTGCACTACTTAAAAAATAATAAAATCTTGCTTGAAGAATCTTTTCCTAACACCTAACTTTACCACTTCCTTGCTCTAACGTAGGCAAAGAGAATGACTGGGTTTGGAGGGAAGGGAGGTGATATTTAACAGCTTTGCTGTGCTGCTCTTTGCCGCCTCCTGCTTGGCAGGAGTGATATTCCCAATAGTAATTAGATGATCCGTGGACTCATTGTGTCATTAGAAAGAAAATGGTATTGCAGGCTGCCTCAATATCGAGGCATCACTGCAATACCATGAAAGCGGCTAGATGCGATCAGGATCACTTCCACCTCTTCAAACACCTAAGGACGTACAGGGTACGTCGTTGGTCGTTAAATTACCTTTTTTGTAGGACGTACCCTGTACGTTCTTGATGGTTAAGGGGTTAAAGGGATACAATTTTTTTCTTTCATAAATTCAGATAGAGCATGCAGTTTTAAGCAACTTTCTAATTTACTCCTATTATAAAATGTTCTTTGTTCTCTTGCTATCTTTATTTTAAAAAGCAGGAATGTAAAGCTTAGGAGCTGGCCCATTTTTGGTTCAGAACCTAGGTTGTGATTGCTTATTGGTGGCTATATTAAGCCACTAATAAGCAAGCGCTATCCATAGTGCGGAACCTAAAATGGGCCGGTGTTCTATCAGATTTTGCTTCTTTGTCAGAATCTGCTACCTCTGACTGTGCATGCTCTGTATTACATACTCACACTCCACATATGTTAATTAGGAATATGTGGAATCGGATTAGGTAGCAAATTCTGACAAGGAAGCTGACCAGTCAGCTTTTGCTGCTGTTTGATTGCGTATAAAAGAGATCTACTGCACCTGCTGTGTTGTGGCACTGAATGTTAAATCTCAACATAAGCGATGTGTGGATGAAGTCTGGGATGATCAAGGGAGGACACGCTGTAATTGTAGTCTCTTTCCTCCTCACTGTGACAAGTGATCGAACAGTGCATGCGCTGTTTATTGGGCAGCAAAATCTGACAGGACAGCTTCCTTGTCAGAATTTGCTACCTCTGAGTGTGCGCATGCTGCTGACTTACATAATCATATTCCACACATTCCTTTTTTAACATGCGACGTGTGATTACGTAATACAGAGCATGCGCACTGTCAGGCAGCAAATTCTGACAAAGGAGCAAAACCTGTCCACACAGGCTCCTAAGCTTAAATTTCTGCTTTTTAAATAAAGATAGCAAGAGAACTAAGAAAAATTGATAATAGGAGTACATTAGAAAATGCTTAAAATGGCATACTCTATACTAAAATTTGAGTTTAAAATATCCCTTTAAGGCAAATATTGTAGCTACAGGTGAACTTTTCACCTTTAGCTTTGAAACATTTACAATTGTTTTAACAAAAACTAATGCAAATGTTTAACCAAAATTCAGTATTTGTTTTGTTTTAAATGAATATCCCTGAATATCCCTTTGTCTGAAACAAAATTTTATTGACTGCACATCTATCTGAATAATACAAGAACATTTTTGTTTTATGTCCCTTTAAGTAATGGCATCAAAATGCTTATTGCACGTAATTAAAAATGCCCTGATAATGATAACCCCCCGTTACACATTCAGCTATTTCCAACAAGTTTACTCCTAAGCATAATCAGTTTAAATGAAGGATTGGATACATAGGTTACATAGATAAGATTATAGGGTAGATTTATTAAAGGTCAAGCGAACATGATTCACTGTAGCGAATCATGTCCGCTCAACCTCGTTAAATGACCACAGCATACGCTGTCAGCATTTCACATTGCACAAGCATTTCTTGTGAAATGCTTGTGCAATATTGCCCCCTGCACATTCACAGTCAATCGGCCGCTAGCAGGGGGTGTCAATCATTTCGATTGGATCGGGAGGGTGGCAGACAAGTTAAGGAGCAGCAGTCTTACGACCCCTGCTTCTTAACTTCAGTTTGAGACTGATCTGAAACTATCAGCGTAGATTGAAGTATTCGCTGCATAATAAATCTACCCCTATGTCTTTATGCCTATATATGACAAAGGTTAAAGATATGGAACATTTTTATGTCAGTAAATGGATTCTATTGCTGTATGCTCACATGTTTACTGATGCTAGTTTACTTTAGAGGTGTTTTAGACTTTCCGAGAAATAATCACATATAATTAATGTATGATGCGAAGAAGATACTCATTTTTTCACATTGTCTTTCAAGTGCTTCGTACATTATGTAAAGATGAAAACCGCTACAAAAAAAATGAACAGGCTTTATCATTGTTGTATGTAATACACTGATTTCCAATAAAAAATAATACAAAAAAAAAAAATCATTGTATTTTAAGGTCCCCAACAGTAAAACAAGACATTATCAGGCACAACATGTTAATGGTCGCTTCTGTAGCTATTCCTCCAAAACCCTTTTACACATTTATCAATTGCAGGTAAAGTGAAAGAAGCTTGATGATAAATCATCTGTCAGTATCCAACTTGAAAAGTAGGACATGCTAGTTTTTTATGGTATCAGCAATGCCGTCCCGATCTATATCCTCTGCACTTGAAGCTTTGATCTCAAACAGAAACCCTGTGGGCCCTTTTCATCAATGACTTATGCCCCACATGGGGGTTGAAATGTAGAAGTTGAAGGATGAGCTTATATTGAATAATTTCTCTAAGACTTTCTTTCTATTTTTGTATTCCACCTTGCCTTGGATGAGCATTCAGTTCTGGCATTGTACATCTTAGTTTTCAACATCATTTATTGCAAGGTAATAGGCACTGGGCGCCGTATAAACAGGATTCCTCTTCATGTTTATGTTACAATTAGATGCTGTCTACAATGATATTCTAGTCTGGAAACAGTTGTCAAGCCCTCTCTACCTGGATTAATACTAAATGTCACAACTAGTGGCACTTTTTGCAACAGCACATAAATAGAATTCAGTGTATTTGTGTCACAATTGTGAAGATTTCCATTTGTTTTCTTACATGTGAATATTATATTTAGTTTTAAAGGGACATAGACACTATTTTTTAACAAAAAGTTTAAAAAAAAATATTTTTAACATTTTTTATTTTAATGCAGATATATTTTATTTATCTGAAGTCTAAATCTTATATTTTATCAAGTAGAACAGATTTTTTGCTCTTTGCGAGTTGGCCAAAACTTACCTTGACGAGATGCAAAATGAGAGCCTGGTGTCATTATGCGTCATGTTTCACTCTGCCATACACACAAATATAGAATATTACAATAATGTAACAATTTATCTTTTTTAAACGTCCCCATCCAACTAAATCACATACTTTTCCTGCGTCTTATAAAATGGGAAACACAAAAACCCCAGCCTATTAATTAAACATATCCTGAGTTCTACTAATTAAAAATTGAGAGGCACATATACATTGCAAATAAGGCATCCAAATCTTTCTCATGCTTTATATGAGCATTTCAGCTAAACTATTTGTTGGTAACAAATACATATTTTTTTTAATTGGCTTGCGTTATTTAATTGGCTGTATTACTAGTGCTATAAAGAGAAATGTTGCATTTACGAATGGAACAACATTTCCAATTAAAATATAAATATCAATGTTCTCCTTGGCAATACTTGTCATAACTCCTGGTAAAAAAAATAATACATGAATGAATGAATAAAAAAAATCTGTCTCAACTGAAAATGACTCATTAGGTCAAGATAATTTAACTTTACATGTTTCATGTTTACACTAACTATTTTGTACCCCTTTATCACAGAGCCTAGTTTAGCTTGTATGGAAGCCTTCATTTAAAGGGATATGAAACCCATTTTTTTTTTTTTCATGACTCAGATAGAGCATACAATTTTAAACAACTTTCCAATTTAATATCATATTTGATTCACAAAAGAAGAACTTTAAGTTGCATGACCCTTTAAAGAGACAGGAAACATTTTTAATAAAATTTAGTAATATCTAAACTAATATAATTTATGTAATTATTTTCTAATAAAATGTATTTTTTTTCAGCTAAGGTACATGACCAGCTTCAGATTCAGCAAATACATGAGCATGTGCATCATATGCACTTGCTACCTAAGCAAGTAAACAACACAGAGAGTAGCTCAGCGCACACACTGTGTAACCTGGGTGCAAAGCTGTTACATGTACTACACAAACCTTGAGATAGTAATCCAAAAATTCAATAGAACAGCAGCACTCCAAACTGTATAATCTTTCGCAGCTTTATTTGCAGCATCAGCGTGGACTA
The DNA here is from genome assembly GCF_027579735.1 of Bombina bombina. NCBI lineage: Eukaryota > Metazoa > Chordata > Amphibia > Anura > Bombinatoridae > Bombina > Bombina bombina. The sequence continues at coordinate 790,136,441 of NC_069499.1, forward strand.
CATGTCCTTACTCTATACATACATAATCTCCTTCCTTCCTTATATACCCTAAGTGGACACACCCCTTGTATACAATTAACTGTTTCACACACCTATTGGTACAATGGCCTCTAGTTATCAAAGTCTGGCGGACCTGATCCGGCAGTGCGGATCAGGTCCGCCAGACTTCGCTGAATACGGCGAGCAATACGCTCGTCGTATTCAGCATTGCACCAGCAGCTCACAATGGGCCGCCAGCAGGGGGGTGTCAATCAACCCGATCGTACTCGATCGGGTTAATTTCTGGCGATGTGTGTCAGCCTCAGAGCAGGCGGACAGGTTATGGAGCAGCGGTCTTTATGACCGCTGCTTCATAACTCGTGTTTCTGGCAAGCCTGCAGGCTCGCCAGAAACACGGGGCATCAAGCTCCATACGGAGCTTGATACATATGCCCCAATTTATAATCATATTTTCAATACAATGAGTGATTTTCAGTTATACATTATTAAACATAATAATACATTTTTAGATACCTAAGCAAATAACCAGCTATGTTAGGTCACTGTCGCAATGCACTTTTGTGTAGCAAATCCGCATCTGAATTATCTGGAGCTGCATCTGCAACCGGATGCTGGAAATTGTAAATATTGAACAGGTTTTAAAAGAGTTGTATGCCCCTTAAAGGGACATTGATTTTTTTGACATTTTAATATAACATGTTAAATTATATTTAGCAAAAAAAAAAATGTTTGTCTGAAGCTGACATGCACAGTAGAGACTGAGAGAGGACTGACATATCTGGCCGTTGACACCGTAACTGAGGATCAGACAGCAGAGAGGGTGGGCGGGAGCGGGTGTGGCGGAGGTGTGCTTGACCAGGATCGGCGTGTCATGGGTGTGGCCAAATAGGAACAAGTGTAGTGGGGCGTGATCGGGCAGGAGCGCGGATGTGGCACTGCACTGCAGAAAATGGCCATGTACACGGGCTTTAGGACTAGTTTATTTATGAAGCACCAACACTTTACACAATGCAATATACAGTCATTATTTACTTTGGTTTCTATTCCTGTAATTTAATTCTGACAAATGTGGGCTTTCCAATTCCTGTTAAAAGTGAAGCCTCCAGTTAACACTGCAAGATTCTACACAGTCATTGCTTACAAACACTATAATGACTTATTCATAAGGTTCCCTATTCGCTTCAACAGAAAAGGAAGCTTAGGTTACATCCTGGATCCCATTGCTTTATGAAGACTAAATCATTACACAATATTTTTAATATTTTTTAAACAACTAATATTTAAAGAATACATCTACATATTATTCTCAGACTAATCTTGTCTTTGAATACCCATAATATTCAGCAATTATTTAGTGTTTAATATCCCTTTAAATTTTGCAAGGTTACTAAAACACTGGTGTTTAGACAGATAAAAATGTGTTTTGAGCTAAAGACAAATTAAAGACAAATTTGTTTTATTGTTTTTCAAAGGCAGATACATCAAAGTAAACACAACAAACAGAACATTCTGAGATTTGAGTAATTAAGAACTACTGAAAGGCTTTAGAGTTGCTGATTCATTTTTATTAAAATGGGTTTAAAATTAAATGGTTGACCGTAAACCAGATTTTATTGTATATATACACAAGTATACAGCATATTAAAATGTAGTTTAATAAAAAAGGCTGTATTTTATTTTTCCCCATGAATTAATTTTTTCTTTTAATGAGCAGAATGCTATGTGGCTTTGCAGGTTAAAGTAGAATCAACAATTTAAGGTTAAAATTAAATTTTTCAATTTTTTATTTTATTTTTTATGAAGGTTTACAATATACAGGCAAGCATCAAAATGTAACATAATTAAATCACACACTTTTACAGCTAATGATCTCATAATTATTACAAAGCATTCAAGATTGATTTAATAACTTATATATAGCATGGAATTCTCGGGTAAAGTTTGACTAATAAACCTCAGTTTTATAATATTTAACCAGAAATATAACCTTCTGACTAATACAAAGGCTACTCTTGGGCCCTCTCATATATCCAACAAACTCAAAAGCGATAAAAGCCAACTGAAAAGTAATAAATTGTCACTTTTGGGTCCTAACTTGTTAACAGATCGCTGAATGATATGAAAACATTGTAAAAAATAAACAATCCCTGGGCGCCAGTTAAAAACATTAACAAGAACTTTGTATAAAGAATAAGAAGCCATTTTTGGATAGCTAACATTTTTAACCAAATGTAGTGGGGATATCTATGGGTATTCAATAAGAAAGGTCACTTTTTGACCCAAACTATATCATTATAGCACTAAATAGACTAGATTAAGCAATTGAGTAACAGGTAAAGAACTGTAATACCTCTAGCTAATTTGCTTTGTTTAAAAAAAGCTAATGGTCTCTTTCAGGTCCCCACTTATACTCTATTATTAGTTGGGTAAAATGACGAGTGTCTTCAACCATGAAATAATAAATGGATGGATCTAGGAAACAAATCATTACATAATGTGGTCTGACAGCAACAACCTAGGAATTATAGAAGTTTTACAAGTGTATGATAGTGTGCTAGAGATACAATAGAGTGTTTTTTCTTTAAATCAGGAAAAAAAAGAATCCATGACACTCTGATCCCCAACACTGAAGATCACTCTGTGTCCAGGTGAAAGTAGGCTTGTGAAGTTTAATCCCAGGTAGGGCTCAATATCACTCGAACCACTAGAGATGTCACCAGATTGAAACTGAGAAATTCAGAACGGATAGCCGCATTCTGACATTGAAGAGAAAAAGTCTGAAATTAAATTATTGTTTTACATAAGGGCTGTCCAATGACAGTAGTTACTGAGACAGGATTAGTTTTAATTGATAACGCCATTCCTAATCTTTCAGCTAATCCTTAGTCAAGGAAAATTCCTGCAGCACCAGTCTACCGTTGCTAAGAGATCAAAGAATTCAAATGGGTAACTGTATTTTTTTTGTTAAGGACAGTGTGTTTAACAATTCAGACCTAACTCCACCCATCTAAATAGAGTTAACAGTGCTTGATATGTAGTGAATGTAGTCCAGCGCTAGATTAGCACGGGTAGAGTATTTAGTTAAATTCTATCATTTGAATATATTGTATTTTGTGATTGGATAAATGTTTAATGTATGTACTGCAATGTTGTTATTATATATTTATTGTAGGTAATCCTAAGTATTTATCAATTCTCCAGCGCCTCATCTTTCTCACTACCAGTAAATAGAGTTAACCCTTAGCTTTTCCCAGACTAATTGGACATCACTTTAACAGATGACTGTTAGTACCACAGTGCATACACAGACCTACACTACTTCTTCTTAACTACTCAACCTCAGAAAGGTGTATGGATATTGTGACTGTGTTCTCTGTTTAATTATGTGGAATTTGGATTCTTAGGGCTAAGCATATTAGATTTTTGTGTATCTTGCATGCTCTCTCATTCTCTAGTATTCTTTATTGATGTCTTATTCAGTCAAGTACATAAACTAAACGTAATGCTCTAGAGCAGTAGTTGCCAAAGTGGGTGGTAGAGCCCCCTGGGGGCAGTAGGGTTACTTAGGGGGACATTGTAGTGGGCACGAGTAGGTAAGAAGGGGTAGAGAGGATACAAATGGGTCCCTTCAAGCTCAGTCATCATATTTTGTTGCTCTTTAGTCTAGGGGGTAAATGTATTATTGTGCAGACAGACATGATACAATGTAGCATATCATGTCCGCCACACATTGATAAATGCCGACAGCATACGCTGTCTGCATTTATCATTGCACCAGTAGTTCTTGTGAACTGCTGGTGCAATACCATCCCCTGCAGATTCGCGGCCAATCGGCTGCTAGCAGGGGGTGTCAAGTAACCTGATCGTATTCAGAGGTGGCGGACGAATTAAGGAGCAGTGGTCTTAGGACCGTAGCTTCTTAACTTCCGCTTCAGGCAGAACTGAAGCGTAGTGGGTCAGAAGCGGCATCCGCTGCTTCATAAATCGACCCCTAGATTTTAAAACTTTCTTGCTTTGTTTTTGACATTTTACCACTCTCTGATTTTAAGGCTTTTCCTTTTATGATAATTTAGGTTTATACTCAACTTATACTCTTTATGCAGCCACTTGTATGGAAGGCTTGTATTCTTTGTTTCATTAGTGCTGTACATTAGGAAGTTTTGTTAATATTAACTGCACAGTTTGAAATTAATGTGTAGTAGCAGGAAACATAGCAAAAGGCTTGTTGTGCCTGTCTGAGTACCTCTGCACACAGTCATCTGATGATGGGTTTTTTAGTCTTCTGCCAACAGAAATAAACTGTGCCAAGTGAACTAAATAACACTTTGGTAAGTTGAAAACATTGTCCACAAAGTCTATTGGTGAAATTATACAACTATGCTTCAAGCAAATAAATTAACTCTATATTTCTAAATGTTGTTATGTAAGGCTTCTAATAAGTGACATTAAACCAGACACTGAGAAACTAGTATCAGTTTATCAAGCCCATCCATCACATTAAGTTAGAGGGAATTAATTACCAAATGTGGTATATAATAGCCTTCCCCTATAAACTTGAATTACAAAATCAAGATAATACAATTTTAATTAATGAAAACAAAAACATTTAATTTAAAATTTGAATAGATATATAGCATTTCTATGGGTAAGCTAGGGGGTGCTGAAGATGAGTTTATGGAACTAAGGGGGAAGTGGCCATAAAAAGCTTGGGAACCACTGCTCTAGTAAGTCAGAGAATTCCTTCAGAAAAGCAGCTCTTAAAGCCTTTAGACTCCAATTTGTCTTTGCTGCTAGTTTTCTTAAAGGGATATGAAACCCAAAATGTTTCTTCCATGATTCAGATAGAGCATGCCATTTTACACAACTTTCCAATTTACTTCTATTATTACATTTTCTCTTAATATCTCTTAATATCTTTTGTTAAAAAACAAGGATATAAGCTTAAGAGTTGGCCCATTTCTAGAGCACTATGTGGCAGCAGTTTTGCAAGAATGTTATTCACTGCAAGAGCACTAGATGGCAGCACTATTTCCTGCAATGTGGTGCTCCAGATGCCTACTTAGGTAGCTCTTCAACAAAGAATACCATGGGAACAAAGCAAATTCGATAATAGAAGTAAATTGGAAACCTTTTTAAAATTGTATTGTCAGAATCACAAAATCATTTTTTTAAGTTTCATATCCCTTTAATGTTATGGCATATTGTGCAACCATCATTTACACTGATGAAGGTCCAGTAGATTGGCTCCAACAGTAGCAACCCTTACACACTTTTCAAAAACAGCATAACATTCATACAAATGCTCTGAGGACATGGTAATCATTTTAGCATAAATCAACTTTTAATATGAGCGAAAAACCCGATGCACGCAAACACCCGCGCTATTAAGCAACGCGCACCTTTGTTGTTACAGAGATTTTAGATCATAGAAATTATACACAGACTCTGAGGTTTTATACCACTTTTTTTTTTACTTTCTTTACTTTTTCCTGTTAATTTTTGTATTGATTTTCTCAATGAAAGCGATACTTAAAATCACATTTGTTTTCCCATGAAAGTGATTCATATTTTACATCAAATTATTGATTACTGGTGAATTTAAGAATCATTCTATTATTGTTTGCATATTTTATTTTATATGTTTTGTCTATAAAAAAAATTCATCACAGTTTGTGTCATATTGTTTTGGAGGGGTACTTTTAGTTTTGTGACTCTATGTAAAACAGGTTTAAGTGTATTGCTGTTTGCCTAATTTAGCCTAGATTATAAGTGGAGCAATACATTTTTATTGCTCAAGAGCACTAGCTGTACTTAAAGGGACAGTCTAGTCCAAAACAAACTTTCATGATTCAGATAGGGCATGTAATATTAAACACTTTTCCAATTTACTTTTATCACCAATTTGCTTTGTTCTCTTGGTATTCTTAGCTGAAAGCTTAACCTAGGAGGTTCATATGCTAATTTCTTAGACCTTGAAGGCCGCCTCTTAAGAATGCATTTTAACAGGTTTTTCACCACTAGAGGGTGTTAGTTCGTGTGTTTCATATAGATAACACTGTGCTCATGCACTTGAAGTTACCTGGGAGCTATCACTGATTGGCTAAACTGCAAGTCTGTCAAAAGAACTAAAATAAAGGAGCAGTTTGCAGAGGCTTAGATACAAGATAATCACAGAGGTAAAAAATATATAAATATAACTGTGTTGGCTATGCAAAACTGGGGAATGGGTAAAAAAGGGATTAATTATCTTTTAAAACAATAACAATTCTGGTGTAGACTGTACCTTTAAAGTAAAATTTTAGCGCTTTTAGATTAGCGTTTTTAATACAAGAAAAAGTCTGTGCGAGAGCGAAGAATATAGACACATATTTCTATTAAAAACAAACAATAAAACATTAAAATCTATTAAAAATTATATTGCATATTCCAAGGTATTTGATTGGAAATGGTTTACATGTGTGTGTGTGTACATACATATTTACACATAAACACACATACAGTATATAGTCATGTATACATAAACATATTTCAACATTTAAAATAAATGTACAACTATTTCTGCGACATACTAAGGGGCCGATTTATCAAACTCCGTATGGAGCTTGATGTCTAAAGACCGCTGCCCCATAACTGGTCCGCCACCTCTGAGGCTGCGATCTGCAATCCTCCTGATCGTATACGATCGTGTTGATTGACACCCCCTGCTAGCGGCCGATTGCCCGCGAATCTGCAGGGGTCGACATTGCACCAGCAGTTCACAAGAACTGCTGGTGCAGTGATAAATGCGGAATGCGTATGCTGTCAGCATTTATCGATGTGCAGGGAACATGATACGCTACATCGTATCATGGCCGCTCACACATTAATAAATATACCCCTTAGCGATAATAAACCTTTGTTACTTGAGAGCAGAGCTAGAAATGGATGTGAATGAACAGAATATTGAATGAACAGCGTCTCCATTATTAATGAATATCAGCAACAGTTATGAATTCTGCTGCGGTTTCATCCTCTCTTTACCAAAAACTGCCACTTACTAATCTTTAGCAAGTTCCTTTAGTAACTCTGTTGCACAATGCATTGTAGGTATATTTTCATGTTAACTGCTTAGTTCTGGATATGCTACCTGACTTCTCTGTTAATAAATGCATCTTCATTTGCTGCAACACAGTAATATAATTAATTAAAGCTTATAATTTATATTTACTTACTATATTTACTCTACTATACAGCAATACATTACTGATTAAAAGTTTATAAAGTTTGCTCACTTTGAAGAAGTTTAGGAAGAAATGTCTGAGCTGGGGACAACAATCAAACATCAAGTTAAATCAATGCGTCCTATTTAGAAACAGTAAAATAACTCTCTCTTTGGGCCTTATGCTAAAAGGATCATCAGGGGCGAGGTTACATATATGGCGCAGGCTTCAGTGCAAGCGCTGCAACCCGCGCCGCCCATAATTTTACCTCGCACATCGGGGTATCCAATAAACCCCGCCGGCAGTTCATAAAGTGCCGTAAGTCTGATAAACTAGTGATGTCCATAAATTAGCGTAAATACACATTTCTGGAGCCGCTAGTGACTTATGGCACTTAAGAAACTGCCGGCGCCTAAGAAAAATAAAAAAAATATCAAATCTCCCGTAAAAATCTAATCCGCTTCCCAAAACCAAACCCGACACGTAAAACCCCTATATCCGCCATCAAACTCATATTGGAACTAATAAAACCGCCAACCCCCCCGCAACATGCCTAATTAAACTATTAACCCCTATATCCGCCATCAAACGCACACCGCAATAAACCTATTGAAGTATTAACCCCTAATCCACCATTAACTCACAACGCAATAAACCTATTAAATCTATTAACCCCTAAACCGCCAAAGCCCACAACGCAAACTACCTATTAATACTATTAACCCACTAAACCGCCATCCCCCACAATGCAAATAAATAATTAAATTACTAAGCACCCTAACCTAACACCCCCTAAATGAACACAAATTACTTAAATTACAAACTACTAAAGTTGCTATTAAAATAAAAAAAAACATTACTTTAAAAATTAAAAATAAAACTTAGTTAAAATTAATCTAAAATTACGGAAAATAAAAAAATCTAATTTTAGAGAAAATAAAAAACAAATTATCAAGAATTAAAAAATTAAACCTAATCCCTATGAAAATTAAAAAAAAACACCAAAATAAAAACACCCCCTAATCTAATGCTAAACTACCAATAGCCCTTAAAAGGGCTTTTTGTAGGGCATTGCCCTAAGTTAAACAGCTCTTTTACATTCAAAATACACAGAGTCCCCCCTAACAGTAAAATCCCCCACACACCCACCCCCCCCAAATAAAACACCTAACACTAATAAACCTAAACTACCCATTGCCCTGAAAAGGGATGATAAAAGTAAATTAAAATCTTTTTTTAAATGACACGCCCTATCTGAATCATGAAAGTTTAATTTTGTCTAGACTGTTCCTTTAATAAGAAATCTATATAAGCTTGGAGTTGTGGGTATATACTACATGTCTACATATCTGTATTGTACTGTAAAATAGCAAAATAGTGAGATTGTTATATTAGTACTAAACACATTCAGTACAATGTAATCCTGTGTAGAGGCTATACACAAACAATGTTAAAAAAAGCCCTTTATTTTTAAAAATGATTTTTACATGGTCCAAAGTTTAAAAACGCACTATTGTAAAATGAAAAATCAGAGGCTACAGTCTTCTATGTAATATTAATATCTGGAACATAACAAAAGTTAAAAAAACGGTATTAATATAACAAACTTACTTTAAATACATAATATACTATTTTACAGTGTAATACATACATATATATGCGCACACACAAACACACTATGGGGCCGATTTATCAAGCTCTGTATGGAGCTTGATGCCCCTTGTTTCTGGCAAGCCTTGAAACAGAAGTTATAAAGCAGCGGTCTAAAGACCGCTGCTCCATAACTTGTCCGCCTGCTCTGAGGCCACGGACAGAAATCAACACGATCGAATACGATCGGGTTGATTGACACCCCCTGCTAGCGGCCGATTGGCTGCAAATCTGCAGGGGGTGGTATTGCACAAGCAGTGCTGGTGAACTACTGGTGCAATGAAAAATGCCGACAGTGTATGCTGTCGGCATTTATCGATGTGCAGCAGACATGATGCGCTACATCGTATCATGCCAACTCGCACTATGTTAAATATACCCCTATAACTATATAATACATAGATATAATAAACTATATACACATGTATAATATACTCACAATAACCCAGGTCATATAGGTTATTATTTATGTACTAGTTTTTCTATTGTATTGTAACAAAAGAAGTTGAGTTTCGGTTGATACATGTAAGTTGTATATATTCAATACTGTCTAAAGGAGTTATTTATATGACACCTTCAATGCAGATGGTGATAACCATTGCCTCTCACAGAGAAATATAGTACAATGCCTCTTTGCGCGACTGCCGTCTAACGGTGATTTCTTATCCTTAGAATATTTCAAATGCAATTTCAATCACAATGCTGATACATTTATAACATAGCGCTATTGTGATGATCCTTTTAGCATTGGGGCCTTTCTCCCCAATCGTATATCTATAACAGCAGCCATCTTATATAAGGGCAACATAATTACACCTATAATATCCTTCTAAATCACTTTTAAAAATAATTTTACTTCTTAGTTTCTTATATTGTGAGATCTGAACAATATATGATAAATATATAGTAAAAGGAAATTGCAGCTTATAAATATTTGAAACTAATTGCGATGTTACAGAAGAAGGGTTTGTGGAAAGACGTGCGTCAAATAATTCGAAACAGTTTACTTCTGTGAATAAATAATCCACTATATGCAGAGTTACTTAAAACTTATTTATATGATACAATATCAGCTCCAAGCAAAGTACAATGCCATGAAATGCCTCCTCCTAATTACACTGCCACTGTAATGGGTATATGACCTGCTGTACATAAATTATATCAGGTCCCGTTTAGCCAGGGTGTAGAGACCAATACACAAACAAGTGTTGCAAAGCCGTGACCCCCATACTAGGCACTTTCGTTCCGCTTAAGTAAAACGCATGACACAAGGAGGTGGGGTTACAAAGGCTTGCTTTATTGAACACCATAAATAATATATCATAACCTTACCAAATAATCAATTAAACATTTCCATAAAAACCCTAGGGTGCCTGCCCATCCACAACGTGTGCCGATCTTACCACTAAGAAGGGCACGCCCCATTGTATAAAATTATGCCCTACCAATCAAACAGGAGGTACCAACAATCCACTCTGATCCAAACCACCACCAAATAGGCAAGCACCCCCCGCCACCACCCAAGCTACGACATACAGATCCACCACATAGCAAAAAGGGGAGGGAGGGAGCTTCTTCCTGCCCATCCTGGTTACCATCCGATGCTCCCGGTCCTCCCTTGGTCAGCACTAACCTGCCGAGAACAGCTCCGGAAATCCTCCACAGCAGTACAGGTAAGATCCCCCTGCCGTTCCACCGGTCCCGCCATTCAGCTGTGCACCAGTGACGTGCGGTGACGTCAGAGGCTGGTGAGGAAGTGGCTAGGATACGCCTTCATTCTTTAGATATCCTTTGTTGAAGAAATAGCAATGCACATGGGTGAGCCAATCGCATGAGGTATCTATGTGCAGCCACCAATCAGCAGCTACTGAGCATATTTAGATATGATTTTCAACAAAGGATATCAAAAGAATGAAGACAATTAGCTATTAGATGTAAATTGGAAAGTTATTTAAAATCGCATGCTCTTTCTAAATCATGAAAGAAAACATATGGGTTTCATGTCCCTTTAAATGGTGTCTTGGAAAACTGGTCAACTTAGTAAACATCTGATTTTAGTCTAAAGGATTGTAACAGAAACTCTTGCCAGATAACAAAATGCTTGCTCTGATTATGAGATCTAGAAATCCAGGCCCATTAAAATATGTTTAAAACATACTTTTTACTTTAAGAATGATTATGTCAGTCATTAAAAAAAATGCTTTTTATAAATCTTTCTTTATGACTACTTTGTCTGTCACACTATCACTGAATAAAATTCTGCTGCAAATTATTCAGGGCTGCAGCACATGAGCACACTGGCCTACTAACCTGAGCTGATCCTGTGATGAGGACTGGCCTACTAACTACTCTCACAGACTGAGACTCACACCACCAAGCAATAATCAGAGTCAGAAGAATGATTATGTCAGTCATTTAAAAAAAATGCTTTTTATAAATCTTTCTTTATGACTACTTTTGTCAGTCGGTCACACTATAATTGAATAAAATTCTGCTGCAAATTATATTTCAGGGCTGCAGCACATGAGCACACTACTGGCCTACTAACCACTCTCACAGACTGAGACTCACACCACCTAGCAATAATCAGAGCCAGAAGAATGATTATGTCAGTCATTTAAAAAAAATGCTTTTTATAAATCTTTCTGTATGACTACTTTGTCTGCTACACTATCATTGCTTGAATAAATTATTCAGGGCTGCAGCACATGAGCACACTGGGGCTGGCCTACTAACCTGAGCTGATCCTGTGATGAGGTCCGGTTGCGTCGGTCACTGCCTACTAGACTCCGACTGAGATTCTGAGAGAGACAGGAGGACTGTCTGTCACTGTGTCACACACTCAACGGTCCACCCCACTAGGCTCTGTGTCTGCTCCTCCGTGGTCGGCTCCTTCTATTTTCTCCTCCTGGCACCACACACTGCAGCCAGCACAGTAGTGCACCCCAACACACCACAGCACTGAGCACACTGCACAGTCCTCCCTCCTCCGGTCCCAGGACCAGGACCACCTTGCCCTCGCCTCCTTAAGTTCAAGTTGCAGCAGCAGCTCTTCTCCCTTCCTTTCAGAGTCTTCCCGCCTCATCAACTGAGCAATCCCAGCGCGACGTCACATGACCTACACGTCACTCAGTGCTTAATGCTGATTGGCTGAGTGATTAGCTCATCATGGAGGCGGTTTTGAGAGCTGCCTCCATTGGAGCTACTATGAGTGCCGTGCAAGTCACCAGTGGGTGACGCTGCTCTTAGTGAGCAGAGTATTGTTACTTTAGATCCATGTTGCGCAATTAATGGAGAGCAGCGGACAGGCTCACTGCCTCCTAATTGCGCAACAATGGAAGATGCTATTGTTGATTTGGCTGCTATGCAGCAGCGCAAGCGCAGTAAAATAAAAAAATTATGCTGTGGGTAAATCGCCATGGGGGGGTACCCTTGGTGCGGGGGTGGGCGTGACAAAAAAAATATGATTTTTATTTTTATTTTTAATAAATATTATTTGTGAAATCTCTTTTCCCTGATTGGACAGGGGAGGCACTGCCTCCCCTGCCTCCTATTACTGCACGTCACTGCTGTGCACAGAAAAGCAGCAGCTTCTCCTTGCACATTCCTCTCCTGAAATGAAACACTTCTGTTACCTTCTCCACCTACCTTCATGAGGCCCAACCTACTGACCCTCATTGGCCTCCATGGGGGTCACAGAACCGTTTCTTCAATGTTTTCCTTCAGGGTTCTTCTATACTATCGGCGTCTCTCTCACGGCGCACGGTCCCATCAGCTGGCAAGGAATAGTCCCGTCATCCCTGACATCTTGTTAGTGGAGACAGTTGAGGAGCGGAGCAGGTACAGGTTTTTTAATGGAAGTTTTTTTTTTTTTTACTTTCTCTTTCTTTTTTTCCATTTCTCTCTTTTTTGGTTAATTTATAATAAACAAGTCCAAAACTTAGATATTGCATAGGTATATATTAGTACAGATGTATTGAGGTGAAATTATGTATTGTTGAACTGATTAAAAGGTGGAGATTTAGGTGTATATGAGTAAACTGCTGGCACAATTTAGCTGTGTCCTTGTTTTTTTGTTTTTGTTTGTTTGATGTAAAGGACACTATAAATCGGTAAACATCAAAAGAACCTGATGTTTGTCTTAATCTGCTGGTCATAATGGTTTTCATAATCCTGCATAGATAAACATCTGTGTTATTTTTTTCTGTACCACCTTTATTTGATTATTGTTTATTTGTTTTAATATTTATGTATACATGTGAATACTAATAAAAAAAAAGTTAAAAAAAAAAAAGTTAAAAAAAGAAAAAGGAAGTCCGTGCAGCAAGCAATCCTGCTGGTGATAACAGGAACAAAAGAAGAAGAGTGGATATGCTTGTAAAATAAATATTCTTAATTTCATCAGTTTAAACATTTCCATGATGGAACCGTAGAGAAGCAAGAGAGCGTAGCACAGGTGGCTTACGCGTTTCGGCTGTGTTCCGTATTCATAGCCTTTAGTGCGATGCTTGAAACAAGGTTTAAAAAGTCAGTAATGTCATACCATTGGTTAAAACAAGAAATGCCCATAATGCTATAAGCCTGTGAGCAGCACAACAAAACAGGTGAAAGTATAGATAATGAGATACAGAGTAGAAAAATACATGAGTAAATACCCAACATGCTGCATAGAATATATTAACACAGTATCTACAACATTAACAATACATAAAATAAACAATGGCAACATAATAGGAGATATAAAATGTGTGATGGTACAAAGTGATAATAGACAGAGACAATGGATATATTGGATACAAAAAGCTCACTGCGCGCTCATAGAGATCGCACAAGGAAGAAACATGTATATATTTTATTGCAGCAAAGCGGCTGTAATAATTACCCCATAGACGAAAACCCTATAAGTAAGCAGCGTGCTCCAAGATTATATACATAATGCCATAAAATTCCCGTAGAGCGCAATTTTCTACATTAATTTTATCTGGATCTATCTCATTATCCATACTGTGTTTAAGGCACACTTGTTCTTTAGCTTTCCCCTGTTTTGTTGTGATTGTCGTGCCACTCTCAGTATGACATTACTGCCTTTTTATACCTTGTTTCAAGCATAGCACTATAGGCAATGAATACGGCGCACAGCTGAAACGCGTAAGCCACACGTGCTATGCTCTCTTGCTTCTCTACGGTTCCTCCATGGAAATTTTAAAAATGATAAAATAAAGAATATTTATTTTACAACCATATCCGCTCTTCTTCTTTTGTTACTAATTGCAATGTGTTATATTTCCTTTTTGTCCTTTAAACATGGGCATTTATTGTCTTTTTCTTAAAGTGCTTTCTCTAAACATTATGCAAGGATGCCTTATACTGACTTTGTAGTAAACACTTTGATATTTCTGTTTCAATTAAAACTGAATTGCCCCTTTAAAGTGCCAAAAAACTTGTTGAGATCTGTGCATATCCTAAAAGGGATAATTAAAGGGACATGAAATACAAATATTTTCTTTTATGATTCAGATAGAGAATACAATTTTAAACAACTTTCTAATTTACTTCTTTTATCTAATTTGTTTAATTCTCTTGGTATCATTTGTTGAAGGAGCAGAAATGCACTACTGGTTTCTAACTGAACACATGGGTGAGCCAATGGCAATCATTATATTTCTGCAGCCACCAATTAGCAGCTAGATCCTAGGTTCTTTACTGCTCCTGAGCTTACCTAGATAAACCTTTCAGCAAAGAATAAAAAGAGAAATAAGCAAACCAAATAATAGAAGTAAATTGGAAAGTTGTTTAAAATTGTATGTATCTGTCTGAATCATAAAAGAAAACATTTGGGTTCATGTCCTTTAAAAATAGTTTTGCATAAAAAATGTTTAAAAATTGCTGGCAAGTATTTAAAAATAAATTTAAAAAATAAGCAAAATTATTTACATATACATACTGTCTGGATTAGTATGTCAGCCCCCCCCTTATTAGTGTTTAGCATCAGAAACACAGGCATTGTATTTCACAGCAGCTTATTTGCTTATAGGCATGCTTCAGCAGATAATAAGTGTCTACTTCTGTATTCTACCAAAGCAAAGATAGATATAGATACAGCCATAGAAGGACATGTGTGGGAGGAATTAGAGCTTTACAATACAGAAACTAAAAAGAAAGGGTTAATGGTGAGGCACTGCAGTACAAATTTGCAGGTAAAGTAATTAAAGTACATATTATTATATTTTGTCTCTATCCCAACTTGTTTTATGTCCCTTTAAGGCTGAGCACTTTCTTCAAATGTAATTTCTGTTTAGATGGCAGAAAACATGCTCCTTTAGTGCCCTGTGAGTTTTTGCACAGTTGCCAATAACTCCCATTTACTATTATGGCCATATACATTTAAATGTATAGGTTATCATTCTGCCAAATGTTTGTACAGATCTACTGAAAAGAACTTTGTTGCTCTAAAGATTTCATTATTGATAACTCCTGCAATTTAAGTATATTATCTGGCAAGGACTTCATTCATATGCAATGACTTGTATTTAGGTAAGCAGAATATTTAAAGACAAAACATTAGAACTTAAAATCTGGATTCTGAGAAAGTGGTTGTCTCGTTTTCCGTAAGTGGAAATTAATATAACATTATTTTAAAAGGACTGTGACATTGCCCACTAAGCCATTTTGTATATTTTCAGCTTTCTTACATACCTAACATCAAATGAGACAGACTAGAGTAACAATAATACAGTTTGAATAAGATACTGTATAATAGTCAGTATATTAAAGTGACCTACAAGCAGTACAATACTTGCTGCTTTTATTCAAGTAATAACAAATAACCAATCATTACTTAGAACAAAAAAGGCCTCTTTTGAAAGAAACCCTCCTCAAAAAAAATAATGAATTCTCAAGACAATCTTCTAATCAATACATTTTGATACAGAGATCTTTTCTTGAGCTGTGACAAAATCAAACAACTTTTCTTTTCCAAAATAAGTAAGACATTTACTCACTGAACAACTGTTACAAAAGATTATTCTTCCTTTGTAAACCTTGTTAAAGAGCCAGTTGAAAAATGGCAGGCTTTAATCTCTTAGAATATGTTATTTTCCAATTATTGACCCAACCCCCACAAAGAGGCGGACTGGAAGTACACCGCGGATCCCAAGAGAAACATCTACTTAGTGTTTAACCCCTTTGAGGTGGTTAAATACACAGTAGAAAAGGGTTGACAGTCAAAAAAGTACATGCTCTAATGGATTAAAGCATGTTATTTTTTTGTTCACTATAATGGCCCTTTAAATAGATTAGACCATAACAACTGATGATATAAACAGAGGAGAGCACACAGTCCAATTGCCTTACTGTTATGCCCCCCTCCCC
This sequence comes from Bombina bombina, assembly GCF_027579735.1. NCBI lineage: Eukaryota > Metazoa > Chordata > Amphibia > Anura > Bombinatoridae > Bombina > Bombina bombina. The sequence continues at coordinate 790,152,661 of NC_069499.1, forward strand.
AAGTCTAAATAACTTAAATGCAGCTTATGTTGTGGTCTTCTATGATTCTACTAAGAAAAAACACAATGGTTTTATGCAATAGTTTGAAGCACAAGCAACTCAGAATGTTGTTTCTATTACACTATTATTAATGCATACTAAATATTCTCTGATAGTGAAAAGGTACTACAAATAATGTATACAAAAATGCCTTGTTGGTTTGTTCTGTATGTGTTGTTCATTCCTCTTTTTAAAATAATCTGTATATGTCTGCATTTATTTCCATATAAGTCTATTAAAATGAGAAATATTTATCAGTATAAGGATCAATAAACACATATAAATACAATTGATATACTGTATTTTAAAATGAGTTAAAACCTTGTTTTTAAATGGTGTTTCTCAGTTCTACCTTCAAGTACCCCTAACGGGACAAATGTTGATTCCCAGTCTGGCTGGTCAGCTTCTTACTCAGTGTGACTGACGCATCATAATAAATCAGCCCCACTGCGTTAGAAAACAGTTCTTATATCTGGTTGATGTCTGTTAATGTTCAGAAAGTTCTGAGGGCGTTTTTAAAAAAAAAAAAAATGTATTTTTGTCCTTCATTTTTTGACTAATTGTTAAAGTAAGAATAACAAACAATAAAGGGATTTGAAACCAAAAATAATTATTTCAGGATTCAGATAGAGCATACAATAAACAGCTTTCCAATTTACTTCTACTATCACTTTTTCTTTGTTCTCTTGGTATTTTTTGTTGAAAAGCAGGGACGTATGCTTAGGAGCCGGCCCATTTCTGGAGCACTATATGAAAGCAGTTTTGCAAAGATGTTATCCATTTGCAAGAGCACTAGATGGCAGCACTGTTTCCTGGCAAGTAGTACTCCAGATGTCTACCTAGGTATCTCTTCAACAAAGAGTATCATGGAAACAAAGAAAATTTGATAATAGAAGTAAATTAGAAACTTTTTAAAAATGATATGCTCTGTCTGAATCACAAAAGAAAATATTTGGGTTTCATATCCCTTTATTGATAAAATCAAAATAAAAGTTACAACATTCAACCTTAACCCCTTAAGGACCAAGGACGTATGCCACACGTCCTCAAAAAAAATACAGTTAATGACCGAGGACGTGTGGCGTACGTCCTTGGTCTGGAAAGCAGCTGGAAGCGATCCTGCTCGCTTCCAGTTGCTTTTCGGTTATTGCAGTGATGCCTCGATATCGAGGCATCCTGCAATAACATTTTTTTAGCAATCCGGTGCAGAGAGAGCCACTCTGTGGCCCTCTCTGCACCGGACATCACCGGCTAAATCCGTTGGTGGGTGGGAGCCGGTTCGGGAGGGGGGTGGCGGCCATCGATGGCCCTGATGATGTGGAGGGGGGCGGGATCGTGGGCGGGGGTGATCGGGGGCGCGCACGGACACGCGCGCGTGCACGGGAGAGCGGGGGCGGGCACGTGCACGGGGAGGGAGCGGGTGGGAGCCGCTACACTACAGAAAAATTATGTACTCAAAGTTTTAAAAGTACTAACTATTGACATTAAAATACATTAGTTAGGGGGTGGGGGATTGGTCTGTGGGGGGGGGGGGAAGCTACACTACAGAAAAACAACATAAAAATAAAAAATAAACTATTTCTCTTGCAAACTGGGTACTGGCAGACAGCTGCCAGTACCCAAGATGGCCCCCAATAAGTCAGAGGGGGGGTTAGAGAGCTGTTTTGGGGGGGATCAGGGAGGTTGGGGGCTAAGGGGGGATCCTACAAAGTAGCATATGTAAATATGCTAAAAATGTATTTTATTTTTTTTAAAAAAAAACTTTTATTTTAGTACTGGCAGACTTTCTGCCAGTACTTAAGATGGCGGAGACAATTGTGGTGTGGGGGAGGGAAGGGAGCTGTTTGGGAGGGATCAGGGGGTCTGATGTGTCAGGTGGGAGGCTGATCTCTACACTAAAGCTAAAATTAAACCTGCAAGCTCCCTACAAACTACCTAATTAACCCCTTCACTGCTAGCCATAATACACGTGTGATGCGCAGCAGCACTTAGCGGCCTTCTAATTACCAAAAAGCAACGCCAAAGTCATATATGTCTGCTATTTCTGAACAAAGGGGATCCCATAGAAGCATTTACAACCATTTGTGCCATAATTGCACAAGCTGTTTGTAAATAATTTCAGTGAGAAACCTAAAATTGTGAAAAATTTAGCGTTTTTTTTAATTTGATTGCATTTGGCGGTGAAATGGTGGCATGAAATATACCAAAATGGGCCTAGATCAATACTTGGGGTTGTCTACTACACTACACTGAAGCTAAAATTAACCTTTGAAGCTCCCTACATGCTCCCTTATTAACCCCTTCACTGCTGGGCATAATACACGTGTGGTGCGCAGTCGCATTTAGCAGCCTTCTAATTAGTAAAAAGCAAAACCAAAGCCATATATGTCTGCTATTTATGAACAAAGGGGATCCCAGAGAAGCATTTACAACCATTTATGCTATAATTGCACAAGTTGTTTGTAAATAATTTCAGTGAGAAACCTAAAGTTTGTGAAAAAAATTGTGAAAAAGGGAACAATTTTTTTTATTTGATCGCATTTGGCGGTGAAATGGTGGCATGAAATATACCAAAATGGGCCTAGATCAATACTTTGGGATGTCTTCTAAAAAAAAATATACACATGTCAATGGATATTTAGGGATTCCTGAAAGATATCAGTGTCCCAATGTAACTATCGCTAATTTTGAAAAAAAGTGGTTTGGAAATAGCAAAGTGCTACTTGTATTTATGGCCCTATAACTTGCAAAAAAAGCAAAGAACATGTAAACATTGGGTATTTCTAAACTCACGACAAAATTTAGAAACTATTTAGCATATGTTTTTTGGGTGGTTGTAGATGTGTAACAGATTTTGGGGGTCAAAGTTAGAAAAAGTGTGTTTTTTTTCCATTTTTTCCTCATATTTTATAAAAAATTTTATAGTAAATTATAAGATATGATGAAAATAATGGTATATTTTGAAAGTCCATTTAATGGCGAGAAAAACGGTATATAATATGTGTGGGTACAGTAAATGAGTAAGGGGAAAATTACAGCTAAACACAAACACCACAGAAATGTAAAAATAGCCTTGGTCCCAAACGGACAGAAAATGGAAAAGTGCTGTGGTCATTAAGGGGTTAAAGGGACACTGAGACCAATTTTTTTTTCTTTCATGATTCAGATAGAGCATGCAATTTTAAGCAACTTTCTAATTTACTCCTATTATCAAATTTTTTTCGTTCTCTTACTATCTTTATTTGAAAAAGAAAGCATCTAAGCTTCTTTTTTTTTTTCGTTCAGAACTCTGGACAGCACTTTTTTATTGGTAGATGAATTTATCCACCAATCAGCAAGAACAACCCAGGTTGTTCACCAAAAGTGGTCCGGCATCTAAACTTACATTCTTGCATTTCAAATAAAGATAGCAAGAGAATGAAGAAAAATTGATAATAGGAGTAAATTAGAAAGTTGCTTAAAAAGTCATGCTCTATCTCAATCATGAAAGAAAAAAAAAATGGGTTCAGTGTCCCTTCAAAATTATACTTTAATTACAGAATATAAATATACAAATATTATAATTCATAAGACAATTATATTTTTTCCCAAAAATGTCCCAACAGCATCTCTCATTTCTTTAACTGTTGGCAATAGTTAAATCTACTGCAAAGTCCTGCTGCCTTGGTGTAACCTTTCATTTTAGTTTCTCCTTCAAACCTCACATCCATCAACCCATAAAGTCTTGTCAACATTATTTATGGAACATTGACAGAGTTCAGCCATTCCTCAGCAATAATACTGGGGAAAAAAATCCTCTTTGACTCTTGTATTATCTTCACAATTAATTATTGCAGTAGTATCCTACAAGGCATCAACCTTACCAACCTTTCCCCTCCACAATTCATCCCTAACCCTGCTGACTACTTCATCTTTCTTGCTTATTGCTCTTTAATCCAGTTTTGGCTTTTCTGCAAGTCTCTGCATTGACTCTCACTATCAAAGTGTTTCTTAAAGGGATAGAAAGGTCAAACATTAAACGTGCATTTCAATTTGAAATAGCATTTTTGCAATATACTTCCATTAGCAAAAATGCTTCTAATAAAATATATTACTGATTTTTCTGTGGCATATGCACATATCCTGTGAGGGCCAATGTACAAGCATTCAAACACCACACATTCTCAGAGGGTCAGCAGTAACTTGTACAGTATGATACAAATAAATTTCAGAAGCAGTAGACACCACAGGCATTGTGTTTGAATACTGGTGCAGGGGAACTCACAGGATATGTGCGTATGTTGCTGACAAAAACAGTAATGATTTTTACTAGAAGCATGTTTTGTTAATGGAAATATATAGCATAAATGCTTATATTTAACATTTAAATGCACCAGTGCACATTCATTTTTTGGACTTTCTATTCCTTTAAGCATTTCAACAGTAACTAAAAGACCTGTGCATTTGGAATCAGACAAATGCAAAACAATACTAAGGCCTAAATTTGGAGTTTGGCGTTAGCCATGAAAACCAGCGTTAGAGGCTCCTAACGCTGGTTTTAGGCTACCTCCGGTATTTGGAGTCACTCAAAAAAGGGTCTAACGCTCACTTTTCAGCCGCGACTTTTCCATACCGCAGATCCCCTTACGTCAATTGCGTATCCTATCTTTTCAATGGGATCTTTCTAACTCCGGTATTTAGAGTCGTGTCTGAAGTGAGCATTAGACATCTAACGACAAAACTCCAGCCGCAGGAAAAAAGTCAGTAGTTAAGAGCTTTCTGGGCTAACGCCGGTTTATAAAGCTCTTAACTACTGTACTCTAAAGTACACTAACACCCATAAACTACCTATGTACCCCTAAACCGAGGTCCCCCCACATCGCCGACACTCGATTAAATTTTTTTAACCCCTAATCTGCCGACCGCCACCTACGTTATACTTATGTACCCCTAATCTGCTGCCCCTAACCCCGCCGACCCCTATATTATATTTATTAACCCCTAACCTGCCCCCCACAACGTCGCAGCCAGCTACCTACAATAATTAACCCCTAATCTGCTGACCGCAAAGCGCCGCCACCTACGTTATACTTATGCACCCCTAATCTGCTGCCCCTAACACCGCCGACCCCTGTATTATATTTATTAACCCCTAACCTGCCCCCCACAACGTCGCAGCCAGCTACCTACAATAATTAACCCCTAATCTGCCGACCGCAAAGCGCCGCCACCTACGTTATACTTATGTACCCCTAATCTGCTGCCCCTAACACCGCCGACCCCTATATTATATTTATTAACCCCTAATCTGCCCCCCTCAACGTCGCCTCCACCTGCCTACACTTATTAACCCCTAATCTGCCGAGCGGACCGCACCGCTATTATTATAAAGTTATTAACCCCTAATCCGCCTCACTAACCCTATAATAAATAGTATTAACCCCTAATCTGCCCTCCCTAACATCGCCGACACCTAACTTCAATTATTAACCCCTAATCTGCCGACTGGAGCTCACCGCTATTCTAATAAATGTATTAACCCCTAAAGCTAAGTCTAACCCTAACACTAACACCCCCCTAAGTTAAATATAATTTAAATCTAACGAAATTAATTAACTCTTATTAAATAAATTATTCCTATTTAAAGCTAAATACTTACCTGTAAAATAAATCCTAATATAGCTACAATATAAATTATAATTATATTATAGCTATTTTAGGATTAATATTTATTTTACAGGTAACTTTGTATTTATTTTAACCAGGTACAATAGCTATTAAATAGTTAAGAACTATTTAATAGCTAAAATAGTTAAAATAATTACAAAATTACCTGTAAAATAAATCCTAACCTAAGTTACAATTAAACCTAACACTACACTATCAATAAATTGATTAAATAAACTACCTACAATTACCTACAATTAACCTAACACTACACTATCAATAAATTAATTAAATACAATTCCTACAAATAAATACAATTAAATAAACTAGCTAAAGTACAAAAAATAAAAAAGAACTAAGTTACAAAAAAAATAAATATTTACAAACATAAGAAAAATATTACAACAATTTTAAACTAATTACACCTACTCTAAGCCCCCTAATAAAATAACAAAGCCCCCCAAAATAAAAAAATTCCCTACCCTATTCTAAATTACTAAAGTTCAAAGCTCTTTTACCTTACCAGCCCTGAACAGGGCCCTTTGCGGGGCATGCCCCAAGAAATTCAGCTCTTTTGCCTGTAAAAAAAAAAATACAATACCCCCCCAACATTACAACCCACCACCCACATACCCCTAATCTAACCCAAACCCCCCTTAAATAAACCTAACACTAAGACCCTGAAGATCATCCTACCTTGTCTTCACCTCACCGGGTATCACACCGATCCGTCCAGAAGAGCTCCTCCGATGTCCTGATCCAAGCCCAAGCGGGGGGCTGAAGAGGTCCATGATCCGGCTGAAGTCTTCATCCAAGCGGGGCAGAAGAGGTCTTCCATCCGATTGAAGTCTTCATCCAAGCGGCATCCATCCGGAGCGAAGCGGCAGCATCCTGAAGACCTCCGACACGGAACATCCATCCTGGCCGACGACTGAACGACGAATGACGGTTCCTTTAAATGACGTCATCCAAGATGGCATCCCTCGAATTCCGATTGGCTGATAGGATTCTATCAGCCAATCGGAATTAAGGTAGGAATATTCTGATTGGCTGATGGAGTCAGCCAATCAGAATCAAGTTCAATCCGATTGGCTGATCCGATCAGCCAATCAGATTGAGCTTGCATTCTATTGGCTGATCGGAACAGCCAATAGAATGTGAGCTCAATCTGATTGGCTGATTGGATCAGCCAATCGGATTGAACTTGATTCTGATTGGCTGATTCCATCAGCCAATCAGAATATTCCTACCTTAATTCCGATTGGCTGATAGAATCCTATCAGCCAATCGGAATTCGAGGGACGCCATCTTGGATGACGTCATTTAAAGGAACTGTCATTCAGTCGTCAGCCAGGATGGATATTCCGCGTCGGAGGTCTTCAGGATGCTGCCGCTTCGCTCCGGATGGATGCCGCTTGGATGAAGACTTCAATCGGATGGAAGACCTCTTCTGCCCCGCTTGGATGAAGACTTCAGCCGGATCATGGACCTCTTCAGCCCCCCGCTTGGGCTTGGATCAGGACATCGGAGGAGCTCTTCTGGACGGATCGGTGTGATACCCAGTGAGGTGAAGACAAGGTAGGATGATCTTCAGGGGCTTAGTGTTAGGTTTATTTAAGGGGGGTTTGGGTTAGATTAGGGGTATGTGGGTGGTGGGTTGTAATGTTGGGGGGGGTATTGTATGGGTTTTTTTTACAGGCAAAAGAGCTGAATTTCTTGGGGCATGCCCCGCAAAGGGCCCTGTCCAGGGCTGGTAAGGTAAAAGAGCTTTGAACTTTAGTAATTTAGAATAGGGTAGGGCATTTTATTATTTTGGGGGGCTTTGTTATTTTATTAGGGGGCTTAGAGTAGGTGTAATTAGTTTAAAATTGTTGTAATATTTTTCTTATGTTTGTAAATATTTATTTTTTTTGTAACTTAGTTTATTTTTTGTACTTTAGCTAGTTTATTTAATTGTATTTATTTGTAGGAATTGTATTTAATTAATTTATTGATAGTGTAGTGTTAGGTTAATTGTAGGTAATTGTAGGTAGTTTATTTAATTAATTTATTGATAGTGTAGTGTTAGGTTTAATTGTAACTTAGGTTAGGATTTATTTTACAGGTAATTTTGTAATTATTTTAACTATTTTAGCTATTAAATAGTTCTTAACTATTTAATAGCTATTGTACCTGGTTAAAATAAATACAAAGTTACCTGTAAAATAAATATTAATCCTAAAATAGCTATAATATAATTATAATTTATATTGTAGCTATATTAGGATTTATTTTACAGGTAAGTATTTAGCTTTAAATAGGAATAATTTATTTAATAAGAGTTAATTAATTTTGTTAGATTTAAATTATATTTAATTTAGGGGGGTGTTAGTGTTAGGGTTAGACTTAGCTTTAGGGGTTAATACATTTATTAGAATAGCGGTGAGCTCCAGTCGGCAGATTAGGGGTTAATGTTTGAAGTTAGGTGTCGGCGATGTTAGGGAGGGCAGATTAGGGGTTAATACTATTTATTATAGGGTTAGTGAGGCGGATTAGGGGTTAATAACTTTATAATAATAGCGGTGCGGTCCGGTCGGCAGATTAGGGGTTAATAAGTGTAGGCAGGTGGAGGCGACGTTGTGGGGGGCAGATTAGGTGTTAATAAATATAATATAGGGGTCGGCGGTGTTAGGGGCAGCAGATTAGGGGTACATAAGGATAATGTAAGTAGCAGCGGTTTACGGAGCGGCAGATTAGGGGTTAATAATAATATGCAGGGGTCAGCGATAGCGGGGGCGGCAGATTAGGGGTTAATAAGTGTAAGGTTAGGGGTGTTTAGACTCGGGGTACATGTTAGAGTGTTAGGTGCAGACGTAGGAAGTGTTTCCGCATAGCAAACAATGGGGCTGCGTTAGGAGCTGAACGCGGCTTTTTTGCAGGTGTTAGGTTTTTTTTCAGCTCAAACAGCCCCATTGTTTTCTATGGGAGAATCGTGCATGAGCACGTTTTTGAGGCTGGCCGCTTGCGTAAGCAACTCTGGTATCGAGAGTTGAAGCTGCGTTAAATATGCTCTACGCTCCTTTTTTGGAGCCTAACGCAGCCTTTATGTGGACTCTCAATACCAGAGTTATTTTTATGGTGCGGCCAGAAAAAAGCCGGCGTTAGATTTTCGGGTCGTTACCGACAAAACTCCAAATCTAGCCGTAATTTTGCTGTAGTCTTTGCACTTGTTTGATAATACAAAATGATCAGCCCCTTAAATGAACAAATAAATGCATATGCAACACAAATATTTTGTTGATTTGTTCATTCTGTTATAGCTGTTGCTCTGAAGATGGGAAATTATTTTTGTACAGCAGGGAAAGGCTTCAGATGTATATTTTTATACTATTTATCCAGTTGATTAATTCCTGTGTCAGACAACAAATATGAAAGCTTAATTTTTGTTCTTGGTCAGTGCTGACCCCATAAAAAAATAAAAAAAACTTTTTTGAGCAGCTGTTGGCTTGTAGAAGTAGCACTAGATACTATTTGGCTGAAGCAACCCTATTAACTATTTTTGGATGTAAATAAAGTATATTTTTTTCTGTGACAAACTATTAGCCGAAATAAATTTGTTGTCTGTGCACGCCTAGTAACTGCCAACATTTTCATTTATTTATTTATTAAATATCCTCTTTTATTGATTACAGATGTTCCAAATGATTAACCAAAAGAAAATAATCCAAGCAAAAATCCAAAAAGAAAATATGCATGTACATATATTATTTGTTAATTTTACCCCATTTACAATAAAGCGGGGAGGGAATCTTCTACAGCATAATACACTGTATGATAAGATAAATATGTTTCATGTTACCAACTCTCTTAATCTTTGATCCATAGAAAGTTTATCTGGCACAGTTTACTTGGCACGTTTCACTTTAGCAGTTAAATTAGCTAATTTCTTTGTCATATTGTATCTGTAACTTACAGTATGGTTCACTATGCCTTGCACATTACATAATGGCACATTTTATTTATAATGTGTATGGCATTTTTTCTTATACCTTACACTGCAGTAATCTCTTTAAATTGGTACATTATTTTTAAATGGTAGATGTGTTGACTACTTCTCGAAACTGAATTTGCATCAGGGTCAGTCTCTTAACCTTTGGCCCAAGTATCCAAAGCTGAGAAACTATGATCCAGAATTAGTTTAAAGCTATTTTTTTCACCTTTTAAGTCATCTATACTGCTATCCCTGCATTTCTGCTCTCATTTCCAGGTACACTTCCACTAACTCCCTTTGTTAGTCTCTTTGTTTACATTATGGGCTCTCAATTATTATTATAGGGTTCATAGTGAGCGAAGCAGCACATGCTGCAGGAATAAAAAATAGCACAAGATTGTGCAGCCCAATACCCATCCTCAACTTTACTCAAGTAATCACTTGTGCAGCACCACCATTTGCTCTTGAGCAACCATATGCACAAGAGTAGGGTTTGTTAATCATCCTGGACACTTGTGTTTTAAGTTATTAAGGCCACCCCAGGCAGAGAGGTTAGGAAGGAACAGTCTAAAAACTTAACTTATGGTTGAATATTTGGATAAGTGATCTTGTAGGGTTCGGAAGCTACATTCAATTCTTCATAAATGGAGCCCATAGACTCCTCTCACCTGCACTTAAAAGATCTTGAAATGGCCGCTCCATGTCAAGAGCTATCTTAGAAAAGCTTTTTAAACTGTTCAAACTTCTTGTACACAAGTTCTAATCCTGGCAATGCCAACTCCACCTGTAATACATTCAAGGTTAACAACTTATATATTATTACATTGGGTAATGATATCTATTAATAATTAGCTAATGATTATTATCTTGATCTGAGGCAAGAACACTATACAAATATCAGTGTTCTTTACAGAAACCTTTGCAAGCCAGGCAGCATAATAAAGTAGCTGAGTGGGGGCAATGCAATACTTTGCAATATTATAACAATATCTGTTATTTATAAATGTTACTTACGCTATCCAAAGCACATATTAATTGCGTAAGTCAATATTAAATTGATTTAATGATAATTTGTGCAACAAAACATGTAAAAAAAATAATATTGGCTAATTTTTATTAATATAGGCTTAAATTTAAGCCAGGTGGTCTGTAATATTAGTCAGGTGGTGTCCATTAACCTCTTCACTACCTGGAATTCCAGAGAAAAACTTGATCAAAATACAGAAGAATTTTTAGCATTTTTGCTATCCCTCAATTTAAACAGAAATAAAGCATTTTTTTTTAATTTACCTATCAAAACTATAATTGTATTTGTAGTATATAACCCAAGGTATTGAGCAAGGTCCCTTTTGGTATATTTCATGCCACTATTTTGAGATCAAATAAAAAGATTGTTAACTTTTTCACAACTTTTGTGTTTTTCACTGAAATTATTTACATACAGCTTGTGCAGTTATAACACAAATGGATGTAAAAGCTTCTCTGGGGTCCCCTTTGTTCAGAAGTAGCAGATATGCATGGCATTGCCATTACTTTTTGGTAATTGGAGGGCCGCTAATTTCAGCTACTGAAATTCCTGGCAGTGAAGGGATTAATTAGTTAGCTGACAAGTGTTATAGTATTCTAGTGTAATAATTACCTTCCCACCTGACACCTCCCACCTCATTGATCAACATCTTAGGTACTGGCAGACAGTCTGTTTTAGAGCTTTTTTTTTTAGTAAATACATTTTTATTATTTTCTGCAGTGTAAGATCTCGTCTTACCATGCCACCTCCCTGAATCCCCCTCCCATGGGTGGGGCAGTGCAAAAATAGACTTGCAGAGTGACCGATCAAGAGAGGGAGTGGTGGTGCCGATCGTTGGTGGTATGGAAGAGTCAGGAGTTGGAAGGCCCATCATTTGAGGGGGGCAGAAATGGGCTGAAGGTCATTTTAAAACTGGCTGGATGGGGTGGGAAAGGGTTGGCCACTACACTGCAGAAATAAAACCCTAAGAGAGGGGAAAATACAATAAGATGTAACAGAAGGGCTATGTGAAAGATAGCTTGGAGGGAAGAGGTGGGGAGGGTGATGAGGCTGCTACATTACATAAAACATTAGAAAAAAAATGTATCTAGCTGTTTGGGAGGAATCAGAGAGGTGGGAAGGTAAGGAGTTAATCCTATACTAAAGAAAATAATAATAATTTTGAAAAAATCTAAAAAAAGGTCTTAAGTTACTCTCCACCAGTACTTAAGATGGGTTGATCAGTGGGGGGTGGGGGAGGGAAGAGAGCTGTTTGGGAGGGATCAGGTAGGGATCAGGGGGTGGGAAGTGACAGGTGGAAGGGTAATCTTTACACTAAAGCTAAAATTAACCTTTCAAGCCACCTGATTAACCCCTTAGTTGGAATAATAGATGTGTGGTGCACAGCTGCAATTAGCGGCATTCTAATTACCAAAAAGCAATGGCAAAGCCATATATTTCTGCTATTTCTGAACAAAGCGGGTCCCAGAGAATCTTTTACAACTTTTTGTGCCTTGATTGCACAAGCGGTATGTAAATAATTTCAGTGAGAAACCTAAAGTTTGTGAAAAAGTTAAAGATGATTTTTTTTTTATTTGATCTAATTTGGCAGTGAAATGGTGGCATGAAATATTTACCAAAATTGGCCTAGATTAATACTTTGGGTTGTCTACTAAAAAAAATATATAGTTTTGATAGGTAAATAAAAAAACAACAAAAAAAAAGCAAGGCTCTATTTTTGTTTAAATAGAGTGATGGCAAAAATGCTAAAGCTGCTTTGATCTTTTGGGAAAGGTTTAGTCTGAAATGCCCAGTCCTTAAGGGGTTAAACTAAGTGCATTGTTAGAGCAGTCATGCTCATCATTTATCTTCATGTATTTTTATTTGTGTGTTTTAGATCCCAATTTTCTTGTATTGTTCTATTTCTAATATAAATTTTATTACTATTTATTATCATTTGTAAAGTGCCTACAGTTTCCTTACCACTGCTCTTTCCAAATAAAAAGGAGTGAATGTGTTTTTTAAAAGATATAACATTAAGTATATTCCACTGGAAGTTTTACTTTCTAAATAAATATGATAAATATGGAGCATATCATTATGGAAGTACCAAATTAAACTGCAACTTTAATATATCTGTTTATGTCATGATGGAGATTTTATAATTTGTTCTCAAACTGGAATCATCTCTAATGAATTTTAATTGCTGGTACAAAATTTTAAACATATTTTTTTCATTAAGTATTTCTAAAAAACATTTTCATTGAAGCAAAAAAAAAGAAAGATCAATAATAGCACACAGTGATTTGATTTCATTTATCAGAGCTATGTATTAAACGTAAATAACATTTTATATGCGCATATGTAGAAGTTTAGAGGGCATGAAAGAAGCCATAAAAAAAATCAGCTTTAAACACAAAAAAGAAATAGCATTACTGTTTCCATTTTCATTCACTTACTCCGGCTCCAGGACACCATGCCGAGTCCACGCACATCCGGTGTGCAGCACACAGGCAGGGAGTCACTACTAGGCAACGGATCCGTGTTGCCACAATATAGCAAAATAGGACACAAAGAGTAGCGACTCAGGAGATCAAAAAATGGGTAAAAAATTAAATCTTCATTCCAGTAAGTTAAACGTGACCCACAATGGGTCAGACAGACGTGATGGCCCACAAGAGAGATGTCTGGCATGTTTCGTGCCCCCTACTGGCGCTTATTCATAGACAACTATGAATAAGCACCAGAAGGGGGCGCAAAACATTTCAGACATCTCTCTTGTGGGCCATCACATGTCTGTCTGACCCATTGTGGGTTACTTTTAACTTACTGTAATAAAGATTGAATTTTGTACCCATTTTTCGATCTCCTGAGTCGCTACTCTTTGTGTCTTATTTTGCTGTTTCCATTTTCAGCCTGTTTAGAAAGTAGAAATCGCCTTACCATTTAATATAGTATTTAAAGATCCAATAACCACTCCGTTATCACTATTATGTCAGATTAAGGACTCAGTCATTATCTATCAGTGCTATTTTTTTTTTTTTTTTTGCTTTGTGGGTCTGAAAACGTTACTTTTGATTTGGCGTTATCACAATAGCACATTTTTGGCTGTCTTTCACACCAGCAAAAAAGTTTTGGATCCTCGATAAAAGCCCTATTTTTCCTAATGGGCCAAAAAGTTCTCAGCGATCATAATACATTTTCAAGTCACTTTTCAACAGCATTTCGATTCCAGTTGTGGCTTTTTCGAATTTGACACCTGTAGGAACTTGATAAGTCATCAAAAAGGGCATTTTGGACATCTTTACAACTATTTTACAGTTAATTTCAGTCTATTAACATACACAGTATTGATTCCTTAAAGCTCCACTCATCCTATTGGAAAGGCTCTATACAGAGAACAGGGCACACATTTATATATGTATAGGTATATATACATACGTATATGTGTCGACTATGTTATATACACCTAGGGCAATCTGCAGGAATCACTTAAGGACCCCAACATATACAAATAGTGTGTTTTTAATTTACATTTTTAATATTTGATTGTAAGTCACACTCACAGTGCTGTGATTTTAAATAGGGTTTATAAAGGAGATTGCTTAATTTGCCATTTTTAAAGTTAAATATTGTAATTTGTTTCCAAAAATATTTACAACTATTGTTTGTTAAAGCAACATTTCCATTTTGGCATGAACTCAAACGAAAATGGTGACTACAAGTTTTTATGCAAAGGACTTTATGGAACTCACTGTTAATACTTGTTACAGTTTACAAGTTTAGTAATGTAGACAAAGGCACTTTGAAAGGCACTCTTGTAAATTAGTTTGGAAGTAGCGTTCATGGAGGAGCATCTACCCAAAACCTGGTCATGAAGGCTCAGTCACATTTAATGGTCTCTTAGGAAGATACAATGTTACAGTTTATAGGATGTCAGAATTCAGCAAAAGTTCTTTGAATAGAAAGTTGTAGTCGCCATTTTGTTTTTAGTTTACGCCAAAATAGTACTTTAACAAAAATAGTTGTAAATATTAAACAATTTTTTTTTTTTTTTTAACTTGTGCATCTTTTAGCCCTTTGAGTGCTAAGTACTTTCCCACCTGGGTGCTAAGGTGATTGAATGTTTTTTTTTTTTTTTTAATTTTTTTTTTTTTTTTTACTTTTATATTTTTTTTTTCAGATCCCCAATACTTATATCATTGGGAAGGTTAGGCGATTACCTTTCCAATGGTGGGTCTTGGGGGTCTGTAGCTGCTTAGATGCCTGAGATACAGGCGTCTAAGCAGCATGCCCCCTTTCCCTATACTTTGTATTGTCAGTTTGTTAATAAAGTTGCGCGGTGACGTCATCACGTCATTGCGCGGTGACATCATCACGTCATTGCGCGTGACGTCACTGCACAAAACGGGAAGCCCCGGCGATGCCTGTCACTATGCAGGGCTGATCACCGGGGTAGGAGCGGGTGGGAGCCCCCAGATCTCTCTCAATGTGGGAGAGTGCTAGCGACGGCTCTGAGCCATCGTTAGCACCAGAGTGGGAAACACTGTGATGGCTCAGAGCCGTCGTTAGCACTCAAGGGGTTAATCAGACAACAATTTAATACTTCTGTTACATCACCTTTGAAATTACATTTTAAACTTTTTATTTTAATTGAGGTAAAAATAGCGTATACAAACAGTCGCATCAAACAAGTTACAATTTCAACAGACGACAGGGTGACATGCCAAATCATTCCAGGCACCTCATTTTTTTTTTATAGGTACATAGCGCCCTCTAAACAAACAGGTCCAATCGAGGGACCAGAGATTGTATTGAACCATTGAGGACATATTGATGAAGTTAATAGTAAAAAGACCAGTTTCAGTGTACATGAAATAGAGGGAAACTTTGGATTAAATAGACATTCACAAAAAAATAGAAGTACAAAAAGGGCACCAAAATTACTCTACCAGCTGATAACAGTGATGCACCAGAACAAACCTCAGTTGCCATTATAAGCATAATTAGACATTAACACTGAACATTTATGGAAACATGAACATTTATAAACCTATTATTCTAGATAATCTTCAGAAAACCAGAATATAATAAATAGAGGAAAATTTCCTATATTAGGGCCCGAAGAGCCTTTTCACATAAATGCAGGGGAAAACTTAGCCATGGTTCTTCGGACTGGGCAGAGACTGCTTAACTCTGCCAAAAGGAAATGCTGAGGAAAGAGTGTTCCTCCCTACCACACAAAAATGGTGAGGGGCGGAGGATAGACCCATACTAGTATACCCTAGCATAGCTGGTTAGCATACCCAACAATTAAATAAGCTCCATCATTGATGAGAGAATAATAAAGAGGTTTCAGACATAGCCAGTTCCCCAGAGCTCACACGATGAATGGCATTCTGCATGTGCTGCATATTGATAGCTATATAAAAAAAACAATGTATATTTTGACCATAACTTTATAAAGAGAAAACTAAGTGACAGTACTATCTTATTATCTGGCATGGGGAACTATAGCGGGGGCAATGACTTCTGAATTTACTACTAGGGATATAGGATTACAACCATAGCAGTACATGGCAGGCGTACATCAGCAATCAGGAAAAGTAGCAAACTATGTGGATCTGAGTGAACAATAGCAGCTCCCATATATAAATTCTTACACATCTACTTTTAGGCACAGACCATTGTATTTACAGTGTTAAAAGGGAATGACAGACTAATACACCCATTCATGGGGAGAGCTGGCCACACTCTCCATAATCTATATGACAAGAAAGCTGAGTGCAGAGAGCTTATTGTGTATTAATGTGAAAAGAGGAGCTATTAATTATGCTAATTCTCTGAGTTGCACATATCAAGTAGAAATCCAGTCCATCATAGATAGACATCATGTAAGACAATATGTAAACTATAATGGCGTTTTTTTGCTTTTTTTCCCCCTTTTTCTTTTCTTCTTCAGCAATTAAACATAATACTAGTCACCTAGGAAAAGGGCTGCAGCATAATGGGAAGCTGTAGACTTATAAGTATAGCAGCCAACAACCTCTCAAGTGGATCTGAAATATTAGCTAAAGGATATTTTTACATAGGCTTTATCACATAAAACAATGACATAGAAAAATATCTGCAGTGCTAACCAACAGCTTGCCATCGTAGATTGGGTCTCATAAAGGACTTAATAAACGGCAAAAATAAATAACAAGGTACTATAAGATATGAGGGAAAATAATAAAATTAGCAAACATGTTTAGGTGGCTTAACACATAGAGGTCCCCTTTAGTTCTACACGTTATAGAAACATGAAGAAGATTCGGCCACAAAATCCACACATTATCAGATTTTAATCTTCATGAGTAGATTATGTAGATCATGTAGATTTCTTAGTATCGACTGTTATAAAGTTATTTATTAGGAACATTTGTGGTAGGCAAAGTATTTTTGTAAACCGGAGCGTCCGGAATCCATTGCTGCAATAAATTTTCACCCTACTCCGGCTTTTATGCTGGCAACAGAGAGCCGAGCGCCTTCATATTGCAGGGTCATCTTGCAAAAGGTAGCGCCCATAATTAGAATCGTTACACAGTACTCCTCACCACCCCAGGCCATGAAAATATCTGGGGTGATGCAGTGGCAGGTGGCCGATGACAATCCACACACATTAGCAAGGCCATACTCGAAGTTGATCATCCTCCCAGCCGCAATTGACTCAGTGACAGCCGTCAATAATCCCTCCCAAGGGTAGATGTTAGTATTTATCACCGGTTCACCTCCACTGACAGGGGGCTCTTTGGACATACCGGTATTATTAACAGGGGTCAATAACTTGCTATCCAGCCGGGTCAGTGATCTACAAGTTGTACCGGAACCTCCCATATTACCGTTCCGTAGTTGTTGTTTCTCAGGGAGACCGGGTGCGGTGTGGAAGTCTCCAGCATTCAGTTGTACTGCTCCGGATCTCACGCCAGCATCAATCTCACTCTCCCCATCGAACAGTGTAAGCCGCTCTTTTATGCATCCGGCCTCTATCCTGGTCAGCAGACCATTGAACCTATCAAGGATCTGCTGCTCATATTCAGCAAATAGTGACAATACTGTGGCGCAGGCATCTACTTCCATAGCCAAAAGAAATGGCGGTCTGCTATATTTCCACCAACCGTGATACTCAGATATAGTCACCTTGTTTGTTCCAATCAGGCGTATTACATGAGCCCCTTCTATTCTCAATGATAGTTTGATGACTAGATATTATTGTTGTAGGGAAAAAATCGGAGAACTTTAATATAAAATAAAATCAGGAGCCTCCTTGATATGCGTCTTGCTGCGCTTGCTGCTGGCTCTGCCCCCCAATATTAAACAATTTAACACACTCCAGCAGGTAAAATGGAAAATTGGGAACTCATCTGAAAGAATGTTAAATTGACAACCTAATGGAAACATGGCAATCTCTAACTCATTTGAGCAGGTAATTCTTATATTAGTGATGCAACAAATCCTCCTTGTTAACCTGTGCAAATGGGTAAAAACAGGTACAGTCATTCTTGGAAGTAAATGCAATAATTGCAGAATAAAGACAGTCAGCCAATTGGGAACTGCAGTCTCACAGAGCTACAAATTACCAGCCATATCCTGCTCAGGAGTTGCAATGATTGTGGCTCTCAAGTAGGACCCCTTTTTGGTAATTTGGATCTATTTTTTTTTACATCAGAATGTCCCATTAAAGGGGTATAAAATGCAAGAAGAAAATGCCCCAGTGCACTGTTTGTATACATATGTTTGTTTAACACATAGTTATACATATACAGTACATACATACATACATAAACATACACATATATATATATATATATATATATATATATATATACATTTAAATATGCACTAAGGGGCCCAAAGTGTGCCATGAAAATATCCCCCACACCATTACACCACCACCACCAGCCTGAATTGTTGATACAAGGCAGGATGGATCCATGCTTTCATGTTGTTTATGCCAAATGCTGACCCTATCATATGAATGGCGCAGCTGAAATAGCTGAAATCAAGACTTATCAGACCAAGCAACATTTTTCTAATCTTCTATTGTCCACTTTTGGTGAGTTTATATGAATTGTACCATCAGTTTCCTGTTCTTAGCTGACCAGATTGGCACCCGGTGTGGTCTTCTGCTGCTGTAGCCCTTCTGCTTCAAGGTTCGACATTTTGTGCATTCAGAGATGGTATTCTGCATACCTTGGATGTAACAAATGGTTATTTGAGTAACTGTTGCCTTTCTATCATCTCAAACCAGTCTACACATTCTCCTCAACTGCTGTTTACTGGATATTTTCTCTTTTTTGGACCACTCTCTATAAACCCTAGAGAAAGCTGTGCATGAAAATCTCAGTAGATCAGCAGTTTTTTAAATACTCAGACCAGCCCGCCTGGCACCAACAACCATGCTTTGTTCAAAGTCACTTCAATCCCCTTCCCCACTCTGATGCACGGTTTGAACTTTAGCAAGTCGTCTTCACCACGTCTAGATGCCTAAATGCATTGAGTTGCTGCCATGTGATTGGCCGATTAGCAATTTGTGTTACCAAGCAATTGAACAGGTGTATCTAATTAAGTGGCCAGTGAGTGTGTGTGTATATATATATATATATATATATATATATATATATATATATATATATATATACAGTATATATATATATATATATATATATATATACATATATATATACATATATATATATATATATACAGTATATACACGGCTAGTGCATTGATTAAGCAATAACCTATAAAAAAAAGTTAATTGAATGTATTCTGTAATAGATACTGCATAATTTGCCAACATGATTGTTTTTTCTATACCTGTATTTTCTATACATTTAAACACATTGACATTAAAATGTACATGTAAATATAAAATAATTATACAATGTGGTAAATAATTATTTATTGTGTTCCAATGTTTTAAAGAATAAAATAATGGTTTACAGTTCTGAGTCAGTAAATACATTTAGCCTCTGGTACTTTGTGTCATATGAACAACAAAGCACCATCAATACATTTGTCTTAGAAAAAGACATTCTTATTAGCAATCACAAAACATGCATTTGTTAATCAGTTGCTATTGTTAAAATTTGTTAATTATCAGCAATTAGAGGAAGGTGTACAAAGAGAATAATTCATGAATCAAACACGCCTTCTCTTAATTGTTACATTGAATTTAAGAAAGATTAATGAAGACTTTATTATACCTTTCCTCTGAGTCCTGGATGATAAAAATAAAAGCCGGTATAAAAATCGGAATATGACTAAAAGCAATTTATCACTCTATTCAAAAGGCCTAGAATGATTTTTTTTTATGTTATGTTCCATTTTAAATGTTTAAAATATTGAAATAATAGATAAATACTTTTAGTAAGAATATTAAACAAATATTTTCCTATCCCAGGTGTTCATGGGCACACAGAATGAGGCTATTAAGGTATACTGCAATAATGTATCCAACAATATTGTACCAGTCACTTTTACACCCTGTGTCTAAAAGTTCAGTCAATTTAGTGGACCTAATTTGTCCACTAATATAGGCCCATGCAGGTCAAAACTGACTAATGTAGGTCAGTTGCTGAAATGCTAATAAAAAATAATAAAGCAATGGGCTGGCTCCTAAGCTTTACATTCCTGCTTTTTAAATAAATATAGCAAGAGAACAAAGAAAAATTAATAATAGGAGTAAATTAGAAAGTTGCTTAAAATTACATGCTCTATCTAAATCAGTAAAGAAAAAATTGGGTTTAGTTTAGTATCCCTTTAAATGATACTACATTACATTCGTAGCATTAGTATTTTTGTTAATCTCCTTAATGTCTCATTAGCAAAGAACTTGTGTTGGATCAAGACACCAATTATACTTATTTCAAAGAGAAAAAAAAGTACAAATGATTAAACAATTTGAATGAAGCATTGTCACTTCTATGTAAGCAAATAAAAATATAGTGATCCCTCAAGGGGGCAATAACAGTGCAGGAACTCATGAGAATATGCATGAGATACATAAGCAGCCTTTTGAAAATAATATTGTAAGTATTATTGTGAGTTTATATTAAAGTGTGATGTAAAAACCAGATACAGCCAGATTCTGGCACTAACCAGAAGGTCTGAATGTGATAAGGGGACTTTATTTATGTGGTTGTGCAATCACATGTGTTCTACATTGCTTTAAAATAAAAATAGTCATTGTCACAATTAAGGGGCCTATTTATGAAAGGCCTGTCGGACATGATCCGACATTGCGGATCAAGTCCGACAGACCTGGCTGAATGCGGAAAGCAATACGCTATCTGCATTCAGCATTGCACCAGAAGATCAATTGGCCACTAGCAGGGGGTGTCAATCAACCCGAAAGTATTCGATCGGGTTGAATTGCAGCGATGTCTGTCCGCCTCCTCAGAGCAGACGGACAGGTTATAGAGCAGCGGTCTAAAGGCTTGCCAGAAACACGGGCCCTCAAGCTCCATACGGAGCTTGATAGATAGGTCCCTAAGCCTGAGAAAAAAAATGCTTAAAGAGACATTGCAATGCCAAAATGGCATGTTCGCTGTAGCGAATCATGTCCGCCAGACATTGCTGAATGCCAACAGCATACGCTGTCGACATTTAACATTGCACAAGTAGTTCTGGTGAACTGCTTGTGCAATGCCGCCCCCTGCAGGTTCGTGGTCAATCAGCCTCTAGCAGGGGGTCTTAATCAGCCCGATCGTATAGGATTGGGTGGATTAATGTCCGCAGCCTCAGAGGTGGCGGACTAGTTAAGGAACAGCGGTCTTAAGAATTATTTCTTAATTATTTATCAATATGCTGTTATAGGTAATACTTTATTATTATTATTATTATTATCGGTTATTTGTAGAGCACCAACAGATTCCGCAGCGCTATAAACAAATGCGGAGTACAACAAAACAATTATAGGGATCAAATGGGTAGAGGGCCGTGCCAAGAGTTGCACTGTTGTAGAAAGCTCTTAAGAAGGTGATCAACAAACAGCTGGACTCTTAGGTTTACATGCTAAGGGGGTTCAGGGGATAGCAATGGAGGAGAGGAACTGGTATAAAGAAAGGTTAGCGTAGGTTGTATGCATCCCTGAACAGTAGAGTCTTTAGGGAGCACTTGAAGCTTTTAAAACTAGAAGAGAGTCTTATGGAGCGAGGCAGAGAGTTCCACAAGATGGGAGCCAGTCTGGAGAAGTCCTGTAAATGGGAGTGTGATGGATGAGGTGACAAGAGAGGAGGAGAGTAGGAGGTCGTGAGCAGAGCGAAGGGGACAGGAGGGAGAGTATCTGGAGACAAGGTCTGAGATATAGGGGGGAGCAGTGCAGTTGAGGGCTTTGTATGTCAGAATGAGAATTTTGTGTTTGATCCTAGAGGCAAGAGGAAGCCAGTGAAGGGATTGGCAGAGAGGTGCAGCAGATGAAGAGCGACGTGTAAGGAAGATGAGTCTGGCAGAGGCATTCATTATGGATTGTAAAGGAGCTAGGTGGCAGGTGGGGAGACCAGAGAGGACAGAGTTGCAGTAATCGAGGCGGGAGAGAATGAGAGAGTCGATTAAAATCTTAGTTGTGTCTTGTGTAAGGAAGTGTCTAATTTTAGAGATGTTTTTAAGGTGGAAGCGGCAGGCTTTAGCCAATGACTGAATTTGAGGATTGAAAGAAAGATCTGAGTCAAATGTGACCCCGAGACATCGGGCATGCGGGGTAGGGGTCATGATGGAGTTGTTGACAGTTATAGAGAGATTGGGGGTGGAGAGTTTAGAAGAAGGGAGGAAATAAGGAGCTCAGTTTTGGAGAGATCTAGCTTGAGGTAGTGAGAGAACATCCAGTTGGAGATGTGAGAAAGACAGTTAGTGACACGGGTTAGCAAGGAAGGAGAAAGGTCTGGTGCAGAGAAGTAGATTTGGGCGTCATCGGCATACAAATGATATTGTAAACCGTGGGACTTTATTAGGGAACCTAGTGATGACGTGTAGATTGAGAAGAGAAGGGGACCGAGGACAGAGCCTTGCGGTACTCCGACAGAAAGTGGTGACGGGGCAGAGGAGGCCCCAGAGAAGGCTACACTAAAGGTACGGTTTGACAGGTAGGAATAGAGCCACAAGAGGGCTGTGTCACATATGCCGAAGGATTGGAGGGTTTGGAGCAAAAGAGGGTGGTCAACAGTGTCAAAGGCTGCGGACAGATCAAGGAGGATAAGCAGAGAGAAGTGGTCTTTTGATTTTGCTGTAAGTAGGTTGTTGGTAACCTTAGCAATTGCTGTCTCTGTGGAGTGATGGGGACGAAATCCAGATTGAAATGGGTCAAGGAGGGAGTTTATTGTAAAGAAGTGGGATAGGTGTGCATAAGCTATTTTTTTGAGAAGCTTTGATGCAAGAGGGAGGAGGGAAATAGGGCGGTAGTTAGATGGGGAGGTAGGATCAAGGGAAGTTTTTTTGAGGATAGGTGTGACCAGTGCATGTTTCAGCGATGAGGGAAATATACCAGTACTGAGGGAGATGTTGAAAGTGTGTGTGAGTATAGGGGTAAGGGTGGCAGAGAGGGAGAGGAGTAGCTGTGAGGGGATAGGGTCAAGGGGACAGATAGTGAGGTGAGAGCGCAGTATAAGTGCCAAAACTTCTTCCTCAGTAACAGGGGAGAATGAGCTAAGTTTAAGGTTATGTGGGTTGTGGTTGATTGAGAGCATTTGAGGGGGTGAGAGAATGGAATTATGTTGAGAGCTGATTTCATTTCTGATGGAGTCGATTTAGTTTTTGAAGTGGTTGGCAAAGTCTTGAGCTGACAGAGAAGTTGTATTAGGAGGTGGGGGAGGGCGGAGAAGGGTATTGAAAGTGGAGAACAAATGTTTTGGGTTTGAAGAAAGATTATAGATAAGAGTAGAGAAGTAGTGTTGCTTATGGAAATTAAGGGCAGAGTAGTAGGAGTTCAAGATAAATTTGTAATGTTGAAAATCAGCTGAACAACTAGATTTTCTCCAGTGTCGCTCAGCAGTACGGGAACATCTGCGTAGGTATTGTGTCAGAGGAGTATGCGAGGGCTGAGGATGAGTGTTTGATTTCCGAGCTATGGTCAGAGGGGGAGATTGTCAAGGACAGATGTAAGGGTGGAATTATAGTGGCAGATAGATTGGTCAGGGCAGGAAAAGGAGGAGAAGGATGAGAGGAAAGGTTTGAGGGAATTAGAAAGCTGCTGTTGATCTGATGACATAATGCTTCTGTGAAGTTTGGTGTGAGGAGCAGAAGGAGGGAGAGTTGTAGGGAGGGATGATATGTTGCAAGTAAGGAGATGGTGGTCAGAAAGAGGAAAGGGAGAGTTTGTGAAGTTTGAAAGGGTGCATCGACAGCTAAAGATCAGGTCAAGGGAGTGACCATCTTTGTGAGTGGGAGAATCAGTCCATTGTGACAAACCAAAAGAGGAAGTGAGTTGCAGAAGTTGTTTTGCAGAGGAGGCAGTGGGATTGTCAAGAGAGATGTTGAAGTCGCCAAGAATGAGGGAAGGGGTGTCTGAGGAAAGGAAATAATGTAGCCAGGCAGCCAAGTGATCTAGAAATTGAGTTGAGGAGCCAGGAGGACGGTATATGACTGCAACACGTATAGAAAGAGGAGAGAATAAGCTAATCATGTGGGTTTTCGAATGAGGAAAATGTGAGGGAAGAGATGGGATGTATTTGTTGAAAGGTGCAACGAGAGGAAAGTAAAATACCTACACCACCTCCTTGTCTATTACCAGACCTAGGAGTGTTGCTGAAGGGGAGACCCCCATGTGACAGAGCAGCAGTGGATGCTGTGTCTAGGGGAGAGAGCCAGGTTTCTGTTAGGGCCAGAAGGTTGAGGGAGTGGGAGATAAAGAGTTCATGTATAGAATTGAGTTTGTTGCAAACAGAGCGAGAGTTTCAAAGTGCACAAGTGAAAGGGGTAGTGGCTTTTGATGCAAGAGGAATGTGAGTAAGGTTGTCTTTTAGGGAACTATATTATAATGTTAGGTGCGAAAATTGAAACTTCAATATCTGTACTACAAGGAGTTTTTAATTGATTGCATACAAAGTACTATGTACAACAAACTTTATTGTCTATAAAACAAACATGACGATCTGTATGTTTAAAAATATAGCATTAAACATTCCTTTTATGACTAGTTTAAAGTTGAATAATTTCAAATAAAAGGAACAGGTTTTAGTGATTTTACACCACAAACTATTATGTAATACAATTAAATGGCCTGAGATCCTAAATCCTTATCTTTATTTATATAAGATTAGTATAGTTTTAATCGTTAAACTGACATCTGCATCTCCTTAGAAACAGCTCATAGTTATGCCATTCCAAATAATAAAAATAAATCTGCTTTTTAGGGATACATTTTAAATATCAAATATAAAAACAAAATTAAGGATGCCAAAGTGCTATAAGATGCCTCAATGTAAATATTACAGCTTAAATTATAGTATGCTTTTTTTCTGAAGACTCTTTGCCTGCACACATGCTATGTTCTTTGTTTTTGTCTCAGAGGTTCCAGATTGTCAATTCACCGAAGCCACAGGGAAGGCTATTAGCCAGAGATAGATAGTACATTTAATGCCACTTCGTTTAGTTTCAGAGTAATAGCAGAGTCCTCTTTTATATTATTTGCTTACTTAAGCAAGTAACTAACCAATTAACAAGCCTGCATATTGCGATAAACAAATACTTTGTGAACATTTCATAGAGAGATAAAAGCCTGTTGCTTTGACTGATAATGTTCTACTTATGTTCCAGTATTAAGGAGGAGACATTAACATTTAACATATCTTTGGAACACATCTGAAACCAAACCATTTTGTCAGGTTCATGGCAATATACTCATGTGAAGGTAGTAACAGTGTGTCTGTAGCTTTAAATTCAATCAGCATCTCATTTATACTGCCATTTTTTATATATATAAAATAGTAAACTCTAGCATTACCCAAATGTTTAAGCACTTGCAAGCGATGCAGCATAGCTATAAAAAGCTGACTAGAAAATATCACGTGATCATCTCTATTCACACCCCAATGTAAAAAGACTTTAAGCAGCCAGTCAGGATGCTTGTCCCAGGACTTGCAAGGGAGTGTGCAAGGGAGTGTGCATCTGGCATGTGCAGGCACTGTCATGTTATTTCCCTATTCAGTTTAACTAAGTTCTATGAAATCTCATGAGATCACAACAAAGGCAAACCTTTACCTCAGCACTGCTGACTGGCTATTGGTTGTTTTTTGTTTTGTTTTTAACTTGCAGCTGGACAGCAGCTGAAGTATAAAGGCTGTGACACACTGCAAACAATGCTGCACAAGGCGAAGCAGCTGCTTCGCACCACGTAACATCGCTTCTGAAGTTCAAATATTTCATCTCTGAGTGCTCAGCTACGTGACCTGATGCAGCAGAGTGCTCAGAGAGGAAAAGGCAGGATACAATGAGTGCGCACAGCGGAATCTACACGCGGCGCTCCGACCCTCTTGCAGTGTGTCACAGCCTTAACTGTTAGCCGAGCACTTACACTTTTGAACTGAAGAAATTTTGAAGTAAAATATCTTCATTTTTTACATAGAGATGCTCAGGTGATATTTTCTTGTCAGCTTTTTACAGTTATGCCGCATTACTTTCAAGTGAATTAGCATTTGAGTATTATGCCTATTTAACAAACAATTAATATCAGACATAATGAGTATTGATATCTCAATCAAATCTAAAAAGGGGGGATATTTTATTTGCTTTCTTGCAGCTACATTGAAACGTATGCACTGTGTGAGTACACATGTAAAAGGTGACATCATATAATGTATTTTTATGCTTATTTAAAAAGAAATATACTAAACTACTGCTCCCTATAATTCACGCATATGCTTGTGTATTGTACTCTAACTCAGAGTAGTGTGCGAAAATGTCAGATTCTAGGTTTTTGTTACTTGGGAGAACCCAATGGCAGAAACAAACAGTCCAAAAGGTGCAGAATAAGGAGGATAAGACAATAATCAAGGTCAGGTAGACAGCAGAGAGTCTAAGTCCAGTGTCAAAATAACAGAAGATCAGGACCAACCAGCACTAGAAACGCTTTAAGGCTCTGTAAAAACTGATCACATATTGCTGCTGGTTTAAATGGTATGTAAATTAGTAATGCTGTACACCTGTCTGATCAGGTGTGCTAGATGGAATCAAAACAAGGTAAAGACACAACATTGGCCATTTTTTTATTTTAATAAACATCTATATAGCTCAATAAGTGATCTGCAAGCAAACTCCAAGATTACAGGTTCAATTCCTACCTAGTAATCCAGTCACCAAATAAATCAAACTGTTACTCAGGAGAAGCAAAATATTCTAATTATAAAATGGCATTTTACAAATAAATCATAATAAAAGAAGAAATAACAGAGGGGCCGAATTATAAAGCTGCAAATGCAACCGTTTCGGCGTGAGCCTTCAGGCTTGCCGGAAACATAAGTTAAGAGGCAGCGGTCTTAAGACCGCTTCTCCTTAAAGGGACATGAAACAAAAAAAAATCTTTCAAGATTCAGATAAAAAATGCTATTTTAAACAACTTACCAATTTACTTCTATTATCAATTTGGCTTCATTGTTGTGATGGCCTGTATTAAAGTAGCAGCAATGCACTACTGGGAATAAGCTGTTCACCTTGGTAAACCAATAAGAGGCATTAACTTTCAGCCACCAATCAGCAGCTAGATCCCAGTTCCTGTGCTTTCCTAGGCATATTTTTCAACAAAGGATACCAAGAGCATGAAGCAAACTAGATAATATAAGTAAATTGAAAAGTTGCTTAAGATTGTATGCTTTATTTGAATCATAAAAGAAAAAAAATTGGGTTTCCTCTGAGGTGGCGGATAACAATCATCCCAATCGGATACGATTGGGATGATTGACACCCCCTGCTAACGGTTGATTGACCACGAATCTGCAGGGGGCAGCATTGCACAAGCATTTTACACAAAATGCTTGTGCAATGATAAATGCTGACAGCGTATGCTTTTGGCATTTATCAATGTGGGGCAGACATGATCCGTGATAGCGGCCCCTTAGTATTATGTTTTAGGGACAAACTATATTTATTAGCAAGTTTTTTTTTTTTTTTTCTTGTCATCATCTTTAATGTATATATCATATAATGGCATGTGACTGCAATATCACAGCTGGGAGTTCACCAGCATAAGTGTGAAGCAGAGGTGTGGAGTTAAAGGGACACTAAACCCATTTTTTTTCTTTCATAATTCAGATAGCGCATGTAATTTTAAGCAACTTTCTAATTTACTTCCATTATCAATACTAAATATTATCAATATTAAAGATACCAAGAGAACAAAGATGAATTGATAACAGGAGTAAATTAGAAAGTTGCTTAAAATTGCATGCTCTATCTGAATCATGAAAGTTTAAATTTTGACTAGACTATCCCTTTAAAAGGACATTAAATATCCCTGTGTGTAACAATGATGCTTTCTTCCACACTCCCTAAAGAGGCCAAACAGGGAAATATTTAACCTAAATTTACAAATTCTGCAAAGTGCCTACAATAGCTATTTGATTCATAGGATTTGCATTTTTTGGCTCCCTAGAGAATGTGGGACAATCACGATTTTAAAGCAAAAGCAAGAAATATTTTTATTTATTATTGATTTCTAATTTCTATTTCTGAAAAACATAATTTATTCTTACATGAAAAATTAAAGGGATACTAAACCCAACATTTTTCTTTCATGATTCAGATAGAACATACAATGTTAAGCAACTTTCTCATTTACTCCTATTATAAGTTTTTAATCGTTGTCCTGCTATCTTTATTTGAAAAAGCAGGAATCTAAGCTTAGAAGCCAGCCCATTTTTGGTTCAGCACGATGGATAGCGCTTGCTGATTTAGTGGCTACCCATGCTCTGAACCAAAAATGGGCTGGCTCCTAAGCTTTGATTCCTGCTTTTAAAATAATGGTAGCAAGAGAACGAAGAAAAATTGATAATAGGAGCAAATTAAGAAAGTTGCTTAAAATTGCACGCTCTATCTGAATCATGAAAGAAAAAAATTGGGTTTAGTATCTCTTTAATTTCTTTCATGACGTTGAGAGTCTACAAGTCCTTATGTTTGGAGTATCTCCTTCTATTGTTTAGAAGGGGAATTTCCACACATGATGACTCACCATCTGATTAAAGAAATCTACAATTTTCAAAGTTAACTTGCAAGGTAATATCAATTATAAAAAGTATGTTGCTTTAAAGATAGTTAAATATTCTATATAGAATTCAGTTTTATGCATCTTTAATTTTTCTCAAAAACTATTATTACGTAGATATGACTTATTTTATGAATATTCCATTGAATTACACACATCAGTAAAAATATAGTTTAGATAAGATCCTCCTCATTACAAATAAAATGTTCTTAGCTATACCATGGTGATCCCAAAAAACTATTTTAACACATGCATACATGACTTGATATTGTACTTATTATTTATAACCATATTACTATACTATTAATCCAGTACAAGTTGGAAAACTGTCAGATAAATTAACTGGCGCCATATTGCTATAGTGTGATAAGATAAAGCTGCTATCAGTCACAAGAAAGCTGAAATACACATTTACATTGTGGTATATAATATACAGACTTTAAATCCAAATTGTGCCTATAAATATATTGTATGCTGATATCTTTCTGCACAGACTGCTGAGGGAATTAATATGAGATGGTGTTAAAAAAAAATGCTTTGGCCTGGATTCATTAAAATGAACTTGGTCTGCCAAGCTAGCAGCTTGGAGACCTCGCAGAGGCAATCACCATAGAGTTCAACAAGAAAGTGGGTTGAATTTTGAGTTTTCTGGCAGCAACAAAACTTCTACCCATAGAACGTAATGGGACCCTATGGAAAGCAAATTCTTCCAGGGAAATGCGAGGTTTAAAATGGATGTGCTTGGCACAGTTACAAATCTCTCAGTTAAAGAAAAGGAAAGTCATACAGTGTCAGTGTGATTTAACTCTTGTTTGTATCTACTTTTGTATAAATTATTTTATTATTTATTTATTATTTATTTTTTTATTTTTTTATTTTTATTTTTTATTTTAGACACTTTTATAAGCCTTGAAACTGGAGAACAGATCAGATGCAAAGGTAAAAGGCATTTGTAATACTTCCTCCCTGTTAAAATAGGTTAAATAGAATATAGTTCAAATTTAAAATGCAGACTTTTAAATTGTATTTAGGTGAGAGTTTGGCTCATTTGTGATTATTGTTTCACAGGTATATTAAAAGGAACATAAAAGTCACAATAATAAAATGCTGTAACATACTAGATAATGTTATTGTTGCTCTATTGCTTGCAGATAATAATCGGCTAGATTACAAGTCTTGCATTATGAGTAAAAGAGCAGCATTCAGGCAATTTGCGTAAAGTCTTTTTTCAATTGGACTTGTATTACAAGCTATTTTTTTTAGGCCAAAAAGTGAGCGGTACAGGCTATCCCGCAAGATTCGTAACGCGTTCTAAAGTCAGTAGTTATGAGTTTTACACTACAAAGCCATAGCATAAAACTCATAACTAAAGTGCTAAAAATACACTAACACCCATAAACTACCTATTAACCCCCTAAACCGAGGCCCTCCCACATTGCAAACACTAAAATAAAATTATTAACCCCTAATCTGCCAAACCCGACATCGCCGTCACTAGAATAAACATATTAACCCCTAAACTGCCACACACCTGCCTTGCACCTACCTACATTTATTAACCCCTAATCTGCTGCCCCCAACGTCGCCACTATTATATTATATTTATTAACCCCTAAACCTAAGTCTAACCCTAACCCCCTAACTTAAATATAAATCTAATTAAAACCTACAATTAATAACTAATTAATTCCTATTTAAAACTAAATACTTACCTATAAAATAAATCCTAAGCTAGCTACAATATAACTAATAGTTACATTGTAGCTAGCTTAGGGTTTATTTTTATTTTACAGGCAAGTTTGTATTTATTTTAACTAGATAGAATAGTTACTACTACCTAGCTAAAATAAATACAAATTTACTTGTAAAATAAAACCTAACCTAAGTTACACTAACACCTAACACTACACTACAATTAAGTAAATTAAATACAATTACCTAAATTACAAAACAAAACCCACTAAATTAAGCAAAATAAAAAAAAATTACAAGATATTTAAACTAATTACACCTAATCTAATAGCCCTATCAAAATAAAAAATCCCCAAAATAAAAAATCCCCTAGCCTAAACTAAACTACAAATAGCCCTTAAAAGGGCCTTTTGCGGGGCATTGCCCCAAATAAATCAGCTCTTTTAACCTGAAAAAAAAAATACAAACAACCCCCCCAACAGTAAAACCCACCACCCACACAACCAACCCTCCAAATAAAACCCTAACTAAAAAAAACTAAGCTCCCCATTGCCCTGAAAAGGGCATTTGGATGGGCATTGCCCTTAAAGCTCTATTGCAGCCCAAAGCCCTAACCTAGAAATAAAACCCACCAAATAAACCCTTAAAAAACCTAACACCAACCCCCTGAAGATCCACTTACAGTTTTGAAGATCCGACATCCATCCTCAATGAAGCCAGGAGAAGTCCTCATCGAAGCGGCAAGAAGTCCTCAACGAAGCCGGGAGAAGTCTTCAGCCAAGCTGGGAGAAGTGGTCCTCCAAACGGGCAGTCTTCATCCAGACAACATCTTCTATCTTCATCCATCCGGCACGGAGCGGGTTCATCTTCAAGACATCCGGCGCAGAGCATCCTCTTCGAACAAAGTCTTCTTCCCGAATGAAGGTTCCTTTAAATGACGTCATCCAAGATGGCGTCCTTAAGATTCCGATTGGCTGATAGAATTCTATCAGCCAATCGAAATTGCAATTCTATCAGCCTATAGGAATATAAGGGACACCATCTTTGATGACGTCATTTAAAGGAACCTTCATTCGGGAAGAAGACTTTGTTAGAAGAGGATGCACTGCGCCGGATGTCTTGAAGATGGATCCGCTCTGCGCTGGATGGATGAGGATAGAAGATGCTGTCTGGATGAAGACTTTTGTCCGTCTGGAGGACCACTTCTCCCGGCTTTGTTGAAGACTTCTTCTGGCTTCGTTGAGGATGGATGTCGGATCTTCAAAACTGTAAGTGGATCTTCAGGGGGTTAGTGTTAGGTTTTTTTAAGGGTTTATTGGGTGGGTTTTATTTTTAGGTTAGGGCTTTGGGCTGCAATAGAGCTAAATATCCTTTTAAGGGCAATGCCCATCCAAATGCCCTTTTCAGGGCAATGGGGAGCTTAGTTTTTTTTAGTTAGGGTTTTATTTGGGGGGTTGGTTGTGTGGGTGGTGGGTTTTACTGTTGGGGGTTGTTTGTATTTTTTTGTTCAGGTAAAAGAGCCGATTTCTTTGGGGCAATGCCCTGCAAAAGGCCATTTTAAGGGCTATTGGTAGTTTAGTTTAGGCTAGGGTTTTTTTATTTTTTTTTATTTTGATAGGGCTATTAGATTAGGTGTAATTAGTTTAAATATATTGTAATTTGTTTTTTATTTTGTGCAATTTAGTGTTTTTTTTTTTGCAATTTAGGCAATTGTATTTAATGTATTTAATTGTATTTAATTTAATTGTAGTGTAGTGTTAGGTGTTAGTGTAACTTAGGTTAGGTTTTATTTTACAGGTAAATTTGTATTTATTTTAGCTAGGTAGTTAGTAAATAGTTAATAACTATTTAGTAACTATTCTACCTAGTTAAAATAAACACAAACTTGCCTGTAAAATAAAAATAAACCCTAAGCTAGCTACAATGTAACTATTAGTTATATTGTAGCTAGCTTAGGGTTTATTTTACAGGTAAGTATTTAGTTTTAAATAGGAATTATTTAGTTATTAATTGTAGGTTTTAATTAGATTTATTTTAATTATATTTAAGTTAGGGGGTTAGGGTTAGACTTAGGTTTAGGGGTTAATAAATATAATAGAATAGTGGCGACGGGGGCAGCAGATTAGGGGTTAATAAATGTAGGTAAGTGCAAGGCAGGAGTGTGGCGCCTCTCATAACGTAAAACTCGTAATCTGGCCGAATGTCTTTAACCCCCACAAAGGGATTAAACACATAGTTAGAATGGGCAATGAACTACTGGTTTAGAGATGAGCATGGCCAGTGTGCCAATATGAGGCATCACTAATAACTGCCAGTGTTTATGTAATGACAGATACGTTAAAAACTGATTGCTAGATGCCATACTTGTTGCTAAAGTGAAGCTTTTATTAGCAGAATTAGTAGTGATTTTTTTTTTATGAAGCAGCTACACTTAAGTGATCAGATCATACTCACACTGCTCCTGTTTCGTGACAGCTCGCTACTTGCTGTTTATTAATTAGGGGCAAAATGATCAAACACAGAATGGAGCTTGATGCCCCTGTTTTCCTTCAGGCTCTCCGGAAACAGCAGTTATGAAGCAGTGGTCTTAAGACCGCTGCTCCATAACTGGTCCTCCTGCTCTGAGGCTGAGGGCATCAATCCGCCCAATTCTATACAATCGGGCTGATTGACATCCCCTGCTAGCGGCTGATTAAACTGCTTGTGCAATGATAAATGCTGACAGTATTCATCGATGTCTGTCGGACATGATCTGCTGAACGAATCATGTCAGACAGACTGATGATAAATCGTCCCTTAGTATCTGTACAGCTATTAGGGTGCTTGTGACTAAAGTGAGTATAAGCTGCACTACAAATAAGTCTATCCTCAACCCCCAGCACACTAAACCCTTACTGCGTCTTCCCAACATAATGTTAACCCTTCAAAGAGTCCTCTTGACCCTAAGCACAAAAAAACTCTGCCCCCTAAATACTATTCCCTTCTGTCACCCATTAAATATTACACCTGCATAAAACATGCTTCATTTTAAATCCCCTTAAAAGTTACCCTCTTAATTATTACCCCCCCCCCCCCCCCTTATAAAAATATTTATAATGTTTAATATTATGGGGTGACTTATATTAGAACAAAAGATAAAATTATGGGGTTACATTTGGGGGAGAGTTTTAATTTTAAGAGGTATAGAGGGTTTATTTGTAAGAAGAGTTAAAGGGACATTTAACCCACATTTTTTCTTTTATGATTCAGACAGAGAAAACAATTTTGAACAACATTCCAATTTACTTATTTTATCTAATTTGCATCATTCTTTAGATATCCTTTGTTAAATAAATAGCAATGCACATGGGTGAGCCAATCACATTAGACAAATATGTGCAGCCACCAATCAGAAGCTACTGAGCCTATCTAGATATGCCTTTCAGGGAGGAATATCAAGAGCATGAAGCAAATTAGATAACAGAAGTAAATTAGAAACTTGTTTAAAATGGTATTCTCTATCTGAATCATGAAATTAAAAAATTGGGTTTAATGTCCCTTTAATACTTAAAGGTACATGCAACTCAATATGTTTCTTTCATGATTCAGATGGAGCATGTGATTTTAAAACAACTTTCCAATGTACTTCCATTATATATATTTTTTCATTCTCTTGATATCCTTTGTTGAAAAAGATACATAGGTAGGCTCAGCAGCTACTGATTGGTGGCTGCACATATATGCCTCATTTTATTGGTTCACCAAATGTGTTCAGAAACCTCCCAGTAGTGCACTGCTTCATTTTTAGTTGAAAAAGTTTTTTTATTCATTTTTCCTCAAAATTTCAAAGAGCATAAGTAATACATACATAACATGGTAAAAATTAAGGCTTTCAACAGTAAAAGGTCACATTTTCATTTAAGCATATACCTTCCAAACTTGGCAGACAGGCTCCAGTACCAATTAAAGAAATGTATCACATGATATGAGGGTTAAAGGGACAGTAAAAATAATGTTATATAATTCAGCACATAGTGCAGAATTATATAACATTATATTAGCGCAAACATTGTAAAACCTAATTTCCCCTTTGAATTTTAAAAAAAACCTACTGTTTTACAGCTGTATAGTCACAGAACAGCCCGACCACGCCATAGCACTAAGTGCAGCTCGCTCCTGGTGTCAGACAGAGTGCTATGGCGCGGTCGGGCCGGGCTGTGACTATACAGCTTGCCCGATGCGCTGTTTGAAAAAAACAGAACAGCTCAGAAGATCACAGAGAGTGGGTCTGTAAAACAGCAGGTTTTTTTTAAAATTCAAAGGGGAAATTAAGTTTTACAATGTTTGCGCTAATATAATGTTATATAAATCTGCACTATGTGCTGAATTATATAACATTATTTTTAAGGTTTACTGTCCCTTTAACTATGTCTCTTTCTGCAACCTTATTCAATCTTATAATGAGGAGGAGCACCATTCAATAGTATCTGCATGAACTTTCAGAACCCCTGAAACAGTAGCACTTAAATGAGCTTAGGCGTCTCACTTTGGTCACTATTCCAAACTAACTAACTAATCATCAGTTGCGTTTAGTACTATAGGTAGTGGGTCAGGTCGCCCACCAGGTCTAGCCTCTGAATACATGATCCATGGTTCCCAAACGGAAAGAAACTGCTCCTTGGTATCAAACAAATTTGCTGCATTGCTACTCATTTGATAGTAGTATCCAATTTTATTTACAATAAGCTGAAAAGTAGGGATCGTTGTTTTCAAAAACTGGGCTATTGTTAATCTAACTATTTTAAAGATCGTAAATATAAACTTATTACGTGTGAGGTTGAACCCAGGAAAAAGGTTCATGTAGAAGGGCTTGGGTGGGTGATACCCTTAAAGAGCGTCCAAAAATATTACTTAGTAGATTAGATGTTTGCAACCAAATATCAAAGAGAACTACATGAAGACAGCTTTTCGATGGTACTTTCACCCCTCGAGGCTTCATGATTCGGAGCTAGGTGGAGGGAAATGTTTGAGAGGGTGTAATGAGAAAGGCACTTACTCACATATGTGGTGGGATTGCCCGCAGGTCTCTAATATTTGACTGCTTCATCTTTAAAGGGACATGAAACCCATTTTTTTTTTATTTTCTGATTTAGAAAGAGCCTGCAATTTAAAATAACTTTCTAATGAAGTCTTTTATCTAATTTGCTTCACTCACTTGATATCCTTTGCTGAAAAGCATATCTAGATAGGCTCAATATCTGCTGATTGGTGGCTGCACATAGATGTCTCGGATGATTGGTTCACCATGTGCATTGCTATTTCTTCAACAAAGGTTATCTAAAGAATGAAGCAAATTAGAAAATATAATTAAATTGGAATGTTGTTTAAAATTGTTTTCTCTATCTGAATCATGAAAGAAAAAAATGTGGGTTTAATGTCCCATTAACAAAAGATATTGAGAGAATGAAGCAAATAGGATAACAGACGTAAATTGCAAAGTTGTTTAAAAACGTGTGCTTTATCTGAATCATGAAAAAAAAATGTTGTGTTTCATGTCCTTTTAAGTCGGTAAATGTTAAGTGTGCTGGGTGTCAGTAAATCTTAACTTGCTATGGGGAGTTGGGAATAGGTTTATTTGGGTAGAAGTGCCAGTGGAGTTTGTGGTTAGGTTTAATTTGCATTGGAGAAGACTGGAGAGTTTGTAGTTAATCTGCTGAGGACATTGGGGAAATTGTGATTATTATTATTTGTTTTTTAATATAACACTGTATGTATATGTGTATATATATATATATATATATATATATATATATATATATATATATATATATATATATATATAAGAAATGTAGGTACTTTAGGAGTTGTACAATATTAAAAAAAAGTACATGATTCATAAAACAAAACGTAACAAAAAGGCAGTGACAGCAGTGTTGTGACAATAGCCATAGTATATGCTGCCTTATTCCTGTAGCGTGTGTCTACAGAAATTATAGGAAGTCATTAACTGATACAGACTGTTATAGCCTGGCTGGCACATGTAATTGTACCTTCTTAGTTGGCCCTTGGAGGGACACATAGTAAAGAGCTATTAAAGAGTTCTTAAAGGCACACGAAACCCACATTTTTTCTTTCATGATTTAGAAAGAGCATGCCATTTTAAACAACTTTCTAATGTCATTCCATTATCTAATTTGTTTTATTCTCTTGATATTCTTTGCTGAAAAGCATATCTAGATAGGCTCAGTAGCTGCTGATTGGTTCCTGCACATAGAAGCCTTGTGTGATTGGCTCACCCATGTGCATTGCTTTTTCTTCAACTAAGGATATCTAAAAAATGAAGCAAAATAAATAATAGAAGTAAATTGTAATGTTGTTTAAATTTGTATTCTCCATCTGAATCCTGAAAGAATTTTTTTGGGTTTAGTGTCCCTTTAAAGGTATGACAAACATAGGATATAGATTTTATTTAGTTAGGAAAGCTTTAAAAATGAAAAACTGTTTAAACACTTTACAAGACTCTTCTAATAGACTGGACTAGATCCCTTCACTATTTAAAAAAAAAAAAAAACACATCATTTTTAACTTAAAGGGTCATCATGAAACCCCAAAATGTTCTTTCATGATTCAGATACAGAATACAATTTTAAACTTTCTAATTTACTTCTATTATCTAATTTGCTTCATTCTTTTGGTATCATTTGTTGAAGGAGCAGCAATGCACTACTGGTTTCTAACTGAACATATAATTGAGCCAATGACAATCAGTATATATATGCAGAAACCAATCAGCAGCTAGAACCTAGGTTATTTGCTGCTCCTGATATTACCTAGATAAACCTTTCAGCAAAAGGATAACAAGAAAAGGAAGCAAATTAAATAATAGCAGTACATTGGAAAGTTGTTTAAAATTGTTTTCTCTATCTGAATCATTAAATAAAAATTGTGGGTTTCATGTCCCTTTAATGGCAGCCACAGTAGTTGTGCTACAGAGACAAAACCACCTGAATCTGTGATCTGAAGTGCGCACATTAACACATGCAGCCTGCAGCTTATAGTAATAAATTGTGCTTGCAGCCATTGTAGAAAAATAATATCTTATCTGTCAGTAAGGATCCTTACAATTTTTTATTTAATTACCCTACGAGCTTATGTTAAAAAGATTCAGTCTTAGTCATGTATTTGCAGACCACCCTGTTAATTGCCATAAAGGTATATATATATATATATATATATATATATATATATATATATATATATATATATATATATATATATATATTCTGGAACTATTCAGAAACAAGCTTGCAAATGGTTGCTTGGAAACTTTGGACTATTTATCTTTTGTGCAAAGTGCACCAGGGTTTGTGAATTAATGAAGCAAATAATATCATATGACACATAATTGGCTTATCACAAGCTTTTTATATAATTGCCGGTTACAATTACAGGTCCATGAAGCAAGTCACATTTCTCATCCAGAGTAATATGAAAGAAAACTAATAGCTCTTTTAATTAAGTCTGTGTTATATAACAGAGTATTTATTCACATTTGATTATATACTTTCATTGGGTTACTTGTTATTTATTTTTTTAACACTCAGCCGAATAATTATTAAAATACTGAGCAAACTTACAAAATGCACACAGTCCTACTATCAAACTGTAAATGACAAAGTAATTGTGTAGTTGTGCCCACACAAAAGGATATATATATACATGTTGAGAGTCCAAACATTATGGGCTCTACCAGTATGCATAGGGTTGCCACATCAGCCATGTTTTCCTGGACACTTATGAGTTACACATGCTGCAGGGTGTGCAGGGAGGAACATGTATTATTTGTGTTTCTGGACAGCCTTATTCAAATTCCTCCCTGCACACCCTGCAGCATGTGTAACTTATAAGGGTTCTGTATTTAAAGGAACGGGTGACAACCCTATGTATGCAGCAAAGGCGTGCAGACACCTTCTCAAGTTGAGAAGCTGTTCGCATGCTATTTAATACATGGGGCC
Source organism: Bombina bombina (assembly GCF_027579735.1). Taxonomy (NCBI): domain Eukaryota; kingdom Metazoa; phylum Chordata; class Amphibia; order Anura; family Bombinatoridae; genus Bombina; species Bombina bombina. The sequence goes on from NC_069499.1 coordinate 790,191,240, forward strand.
TGTGATGGTTCTCTCTTAAGTGGTAATCCAGAAACCTCCAAGAATGAGAGGCGGAATACAACAGTGAAGTCTTATTTACACAACATAGCAATGCACTACTTGAGCAATACTAATGTAATAAAGAGCTATCACTAAGCTCTTAGTTTAATAGCCCAATATAAAATCTTCAAAATGGAAGAAGAAGCAGAAGGTAGGCTCAGGAGCTGGGAGCTAGCTGCTGATTGGTGGCTGCACCTGTAGGTCTCTTATCATTGGCTTACTGATGTGTTCCTCTAGCTCCTAGTAGTGCATTACTGCTCCTTAAATAAAGGATAAAAAAAAAATGAAGACAAACAAACAAAATTGGTAATACAAGTAAATTGTAAACCTGTTTAAAATTGTATGCCCAGTCCAAATCATAAAAGAAACATTTTGGGTTTCATGTCCCTTTAACTATAATTTGTATTTTTTTCCATTCTTCCACACTTTAGGTTATTTAGTGCAAATCAGAACTCACTCTCTCTTAAATGCTGCACAGTGATTGTTTGATAAGTGCAAAAGCTAATTTATATGTGTGTCTCTAATGTGCTAAGAGGGGTCTCAAGAGGTGTGTCTTTGACTACAAAACAATACACATTTTACTGATAGTTTTAAATTCTTTTTAAACTTGTTTGCAGTGATTCATTTCTGATACATCACAACAACAAAATCTGTCAAATAAAACATGCCTTTAAGGGATACATAAGGGAAGATGGGAGTTTTCTTTTCCATATAACCTAGGTCCCGATCCAATATGCAGCGTTGCCCGCAAAAGTCGGCAACGCAGAATTTTGCGCAGTTTTGGTATCCTATATACGGCGTAACTTAGAAGTTACACTCGTATATTTCTGCATTCGCCCGTAGTTTTTTGGGCCATAGGCAGGTATAACAAACCCGCGCAGTTTGGTATCCAATATACAGCGTAAGGACTTATGTGGCGAAAATGGAGAAATCATACTCCATTTTCACCTCGCCACAAAATGCAGCCGTAGTAAGCCTTATGCTGTCTATTGGAGCCCCGTAACTCCCTAAACTACCTGCCAAATAAAACCTAACACCTAACGCATGCGCAATGTCTATCTACCTGTCAACCGCGATCCCCCGCCACAATCCCTAATAAAGTATTTAACCCCTAAACCGCCGCTCCCGGACCCCGCCGCCACATACATTAAAAGTATAACCCCCTAATGTGATCCCCCTACACCGTCGCCAGCTACATTACATACCCCCTAATGTGAGCCCCTTACACTGCCACCATCTACATTACCTACCCCCTAATGTGAGCCCCTTACACCGCCGCCATCTATATTACCTACCCCCTAATGTGAGCCCCTTACACCGCCGCCATCTATATTACCTACCCCCTAATGTGAGCCCCTTACACCGCCGCAATCTATATTACCTATCCCCTAATCTGAGCCCCTTACACCTCCGCCATCTACATTACCTACCCCCTAATGTGAGCTCCTACCCCGCCGCCATCTATATTACCTACCCCCTAATGTGAGCCCCTTACACTGCCGCCATCTACATTATCTACCCCCTAATGTGAGCCCCTTACACCGCCGCCACCTACATTAACTACCCCCTAATGTGAGTTCCTACCCCACCGCCAGCTATATTAAAATTATTAACCCCTAATTTAATCCCCCTACACCGCCGCCAGCTATATTAATGACATTAACCCCTAATTTAATCCCCCTATACCGCCGCCAGCTATATTAAATTAATTAACCCCTAATCTAATCCCCCTACACCGCCGCCAGCTATATTAACCCTAATTACATTAGGGTTAATATAGTTATTATATTATATATATTAACTATATTAACCCTAATTGGATCAGCCAATCGGATTGAACTTGAATCTGATTGTCTGATTCAATCAGCCAATCAGATTTTTCTACCTTAATTCCGATTGGCTGATAGAATCCTATCAGCCAATCGGAATTCGACGGACACCATCTTGGATGACGTCATTTAAAGGAACCTCATTCGTCAGGAAGTCGTCGTGCCGGATGGATGTTCCGCGTCGGAGGAGTGAAGAAAGAAGATTGAAGATGCCGCTTGGAAGAAAACTTCTCCCCGATGGAGGACCTCTTCTCTGCCGCTTGATTGAAGACATCGCCGGATGGAAGACTTCTTCTCTGCCGCTTGATTGAAGACATCGCCTGGATCGGATGAAGAGTTCTGCCCGGCTGGATGAAGACAAGGTAGGGAGATCTTCAGGGGGGTAGTGTAAGGTTTATTTAAGGGGGGTTTGGGTTAGAGTAGGGGTATGTGGGTGGTGGGTTGTAATGTTGGGGGGTGGTATTGTGGGTTTTTTTTTTTTACAGGCAAAAGAGCTGATTTCTTTGGGGCATGCCCCGCAAAAGGCCCTTTTAAGGGCTGGTAAGGTAATAGAGCTGTTAACTTTTGTATTTTAGAATAGGGTAGGGACATTTTTTTTATTTTGGGGGGCTTTATTATTTTATTAGGGGGCTTAGAATAGGTGTAATTAGCTTAAAAATGTTGTAATCTTTTTTTATTTTTTTATAATTTAGTGTTTGTTTTTTTTGTAATTTAGTTTAGTTTATTTTATTGTATTTTATTTTAGATATTTGTAGTTTATTTAATTTATTGATAGTGTAGGTGTATTTGTAACTTAGGTTAGGATTTATTTTACAGGTAAATTGGTAATTATTTTAACTATGTAGCTATTAAATAGTTATTAACTATTTAATAACTATTCTAACTAGCTAAAATAAATACCAAGTTACCTGTAAAATAAAAATAAATCCTAAAATAGCTACAATGTAATTATTAATTACATTGTTCAAAAAGAGAAAAGAGAAGAGGCGCCAAATGGTGTGTATCGTTTTAAATTCAGCAGGCCATGCCCCCAAATAAAAACTACTTACAAAATCTCCAGCACTTGAGAAGTGCCACAAATGCCTTCTGAACTGTTAGCAGCCGTCCAGCTAGCTGAATTGTATCAGTACTGCTTCAATATTGTGCTGTGTGAGACAAAAAACACAAAAGTGCCACAATAGTGTGTATCAGTGTGATCACTTGCAAAAGCGCAAAAATTGAAATGTACTCACAGGATATAGGGCACTTGAGAAGTGCCACAAAGACCTCCTGGACACTTGTCAGCTGTCCAGCTCACTGGTTTCACCGATATCCTCTGGGTTCAATTGTTCAGGTCACAAAAGGGCTCCAATAAAGCACCTTGGGATATACCTGCAGCTCAGTACCCTAATACGTGCATATATGGCTAGCAATATTAAATGCCAAAAAATGCTGTGCTACTTGTACTTGTATAATAAAAAGATATTTATTAAAAACAATGTTACACTACGCGTTTCCCGGTTTCTAAGACCGCTTCCTCAGGTGTAAATACAAATACAAAGTAGCAAAGTTTTATAGCCCATTGTCGGCGTCTATCCCGACCTAGGGCGCATGCGTGAGCAACTTAAAAATCATTAGCCAATCCGTGCCTTTGCAAAATTTATCTATGGTGTAATAGGTTCCCACTTAGGGGCTTGGCCTGTGACGTTACCCACTATCCCATGTGTGTAGTGATTGACATCAGCTCCCGATGTGCTACAGTGATAGCCGGCACTTGTAAATAAACACATCGTAAGTGTTTTCTACATATTGCTTAAAATTGTTAATGTATCGCCCCAATAATTTCAATATTTCTTGATTTAGCTCAGATTGGACTAAGGAATGTTGATCATGCATTTACAAATCATAAATACATTAACAAATACTAGCATAGCCTCATAGTGCATATATCTAGACATCTAAATACATATACTCAATAAAAAGCCACTATATTCGGACATGCTTTCTCGTTCATATAACTAAACTAAAACACAAGTGCTGCATGTTCTAATTCTTCAAATCCCAGTATCTATATCGTTCATCTAATTCCTTACAAAATCATATAAATAAAACGTCATTAAATAATACGATAAAAATTAAAAAGTTGTTGTCCTAAAGTGATATGCCTAAAATAAATTTAACATTGATGTCGATGAATTATGATGTCTAAAATATATTGCCCAAGCCCATGATACTATCATGATGTTAGACAATATATTACGTTAATATATAAAATATATTTAATATATGATGATTCATGTTAATGATATTATTGTCAATGAAATGTCTCATCAACAGATCTATTGGATCTATAATTTATAATGTATATAACCTAAAAACTATTTATTATGCTGTACCTTACACTAAATGTATATGGACATATTCAAAATCTATTGAATCAAGTGTGACTGATGATGTTGTTGTCATTTGCAACAACCCCATCAACAGATTTAATGTAATTCTCTATTTGTCCTAAACCTTAATTAAAAGCGGCCATGTCTATATTCTCATTTAAGCCATATGGTTGGAGAGTCTTGAGTTTCCAGATCCAAAATGTCTCTCTCTGTCTCAGGTGGATCAGCCTATTTCTACCCCATTTGGGAGCAATGTGTTCTAAAGGAAAAATGTTAAATATGTCTGTTTGTCCATCATGACAGTTTAAACTATGTCTTGGGACACTATGATTAACAACCCCATTTTTTATGTTTCTATTGTGTTCCCCCACCTTTTCTTTAGGGGTCTTGAGGACCTGCCAATATATTGAATTCCACATTGGCACTCAAGGAGGTATACCACATAACTAGAATCACAAGTGAATCTAGAGGTTATCTCAAATTCTTCCTTAGTGGAAGCAGATTGAAATGTTATCCTATTTCCTGATGTGTATTTACATAAAAACATCTTGGAGGAGGTCCCCATATGCACTTTCAAGAGAGCTCCAACTCTAAAAAATAAATTAGCTCCGAGTAAGGTGGTAATGAACAAATATATTAAAGGGGGAAATACAAAAATTAATAAAGATAACTGGCCAATAGGTAAAAGGGGTTTTTTCAAATGTAATCGTCCTAATTGTGGCCTATGTAAATACACATCAGGAAATAGGATAAAATTTCAATCTGCTTCCACTAAGGAAGAATTTGAGATAACCTCTAGATTCACTTGTGATTCTAGTTATGTGGTATACCTCCTTGAGTGCCAATGTGGAATTCAATATATTGGCAGGTCCTCAAGACCCCTAAAGAAAAGGTGGGGGGAACACAATAGAAACATAAAAAATGGGGTTGTTAATCATAGTGTCCCAAGACATAGTTTAAACTGTCATGATGGACAAACAGACATATTTAACATTTTTCCTTTAGAACACATTGCTCCCAATTGGGGTAGAAATAGGCTGATCCACCTGAGACAGAGAGAGACATTTTGGATCTGGAAACTCAAGACTCTCCAACCATATGGCTTAAATGAGAATATAGACATGGCCGCTTTTAATTAAGGTTTAGGACAAATAGAGAATTACATTAAATCTGTTGATGGGGTTGTTGCAAATGACAACAACATCATCAGTCACACTTGATTCAATAGAATATGAGGCTATGCTAGTATTTGTTAATGTATTTATGATTTGTAAATGCATGATCAACATTCTTTAGTCCAATCTGAGCTAAATCAAGAAATATTGAAATTATTGGGGCGATACATTAACAATTTTAAGCAATATGTAGAAAACACTTACGATGTGTTTATTTACAAGTGCCGGCTGTCACTGTAGCACATCGGGAGCTGATGTCAATCACTACACACATGGGATAGTGGGTAACGTCACAGGCCAAGCCCCTAAGTGGGAACCTATTACACCATAGATAAATTTTGCAAAGGCACGGATTGGCTAATGATTTTTAAGTTGCTCACGCATGCGCCCTAGGTCGGGATAGACGCCGACAATGGGCTATTAAACTTTGCTACTTTGTATTTGTATTTACACCTGAGGAAGCGGTCTTAGAAACCGGGAAACGCGTAGTGTAACATTGTTTTTAATAAATATCTTTTTATTATACAAGTACAAGTAGCACGGCATTTTTTGGCATTTAATATTGCTAGCCATATATGCACGTATTAGGGTACTGAGCTGCAGGTATATCCCAAGGTGCTTTATTGGAGCCCTTTTGTGACCTGAACAATTGAACCCAGAGGATATCGGTGAAACCAGTGAGCTGGACAGCTGACAAGTGTCCAGGAGGTCTTTGTGGCACTTCTCAAGTGCCCTATATCCTGTGAGTACATTTCAATTTTTGCGCTTTTGCAAGTGATCACACTGATACACACTATTGTGGCACTTTTGTGTTTTTTGTCTCACACAGCACAATATTGAAGCAGTACTGATACAATTCAGCTAGCTGGACGGCTGCTAACAGTTCAGAAGGCATTTGTGGCACTTCTCAAGTGCTGGAGATTTTGTAAGTAGTTTTTATTTGGGGGCATGGCCTGCTGAATTTAAAACGATACACACCATTTGGCGCCTCTTCTCTTTTCTCTTTTTGAACAGAACCTGTGATTGCCAACACCTATCTGGAATGAGTCTGCTGCCTCTTAGAGTGTGGACTATCTAACGTTTTACTGATAGAGAGATAGTCAATTCATTGTAGTATACTTTATTACAATATTATTTTTTGAGTCTAACAATTTATATTCATATATGTAGGTTGTTATTTTGCTTGTTACATCATACATTGCATTGTTATTATCAATACTATTAGTGACAAGTTCTACAATCATTAATTTATTGTAGCACATAGCACATTAACACTGGCAATCTAATAATAGCCAGTACATGAGGGCGCCTCTAATTTCATTTTAACATTAATTACATTGTAGCTATCTTAGGGTTTATTTTATAGGTAAGTATTTAGATTTAAATAGGAATATTTTAATTAATAATATTAATATTAATTAGATTTATTTGAATAAGAATTTAGTTAGGGATGTTAGAGTTAGATAGGGTTATTATACTTAATATATATATAATATAATAACGATATTAACCCTAATATAATTAGGGTTAATATATATAATATAATAACTATATTAACTATATTAACCCTAATATAATTAGGGTTTAATATAGTTAATATAGCTGGCGGCGGTGTAGGGGAATTAGATTAGGGGTTAATCTATTTAATATAGCTGGCGGCGGGGTAGGGGGATTAGATTAGGGGTTAATAATTTAAAATAGCTGGCGGCGGTATAGGGGGATTAAATTAGGGGTTAATGTAATTAATATAGCTGGCGGCGGGGTAGGGGGATTAAATTAGGGGTTAATAATTTTAATATAGCTGGCGGCGGGGTAAGAGCTCACATTAGGGGGTAGTTAATGTAGGTGGCGGCGGGGTAAGAGCTCACATTAGGGGGTAGTTAATGTAGATGGCGGCGGGGTAGGAGCTCACATTAGGGGGTAATATAGATAGGATAGCTCGAGTTGCGAGCTGAAAATAAGGGCGGCGGGGGTTCCCTCGCTTGCGCCACAAACTACGATCTTTATCGGATCACACCTCTAATCTTTAGATAAGGTTTTAATTCACTTTAATTTACAGATGAAGTCAATATAACACCCCTTTGATTATGTAGTCCTTGTTTTCAATTCGGATTTAAAATGATTTCTAAAGATTGAGATGTACAAAAAACACCACTTAAAGGAACAAGAAACCCAACATTTTTTCTTTTGAGATTCAGATAGAGCATGCTATTTTAAACAAATTTCAAAAATACTTCTATTATCAAATTTTCTTTTTTTTTTCTTTTGGCATATTTTGTTTATAAGCAGAAACATAAGCTCAGGAGTGTGCACGTGTCTGGAGCACTAGATGGCAGCAGTTTTGTATAAATGTTATCCATTTGCAAGAGCACTAGATGGTGGCACTAATTCCTACCATGTAGCGCCCCAGACACATACATAGGTATCTTGTCACAAAGAATATCATAGGAACTAGACATGTGCATGGCGAAAAAAATTCGGTTTGGTTCGGATCGATTCGAATTCGGAAAATGTTGAATCAATTTGTTTCGGATTCGTTTCAGATTCATTCGGATTCGAAGAAATTCGGCTGTATTCGGTTCAGAAATTCAGAATTTCGGTAAGTGTTAGGTGGGATTAGACTAGTATTATGTACTGTATATTAGGTGTAACCCATAGCAGAGTGATATAACCTATATACTGTACAATACTAGTGTAATCTATGGCCATCCGAATTTACCGAATAAATCCGAAGTAATTCGGATTTATTCGCGAAATTCGGCAGTATTTTAATTCGGTTAGATCCGAACCGACGAATTTTCCGAATTTCTGAATCGAACCGAACCAAATTGCACATATCTAATAGGAACAAAGCAAATTTGATGAGAAGTAAATTGGAGACTTTTTTATATTGTGTGCTCTGTCTGAATCACAAAAGAATATTTTGGGTTTCATATCCCTTTAAAGGGACAGTCTACACCAGAATTGTTATTGTTTTAAAAGATAGATAATCCCTTTATTACCCATTCCCCAATTTTGCATAACCAACACAGTTATATTAATACACTTTTTACCTCTGTGATTACCTTGTAGCTAAGCCTCTGCAGACTGCCCCCTTATCTAAGTGCTTTTGACAGACATGCAGTTTAGCCAATCAGCGCAGACTCCTAAATAACTCCACAGGAGTGAGCACAATGTTATCTATATGACACACATGAACTAGTACTGTCTAACTGTGAAAAACTTTCAAAATGCTCTGAGCTAGGAGGCGGTTTTCAACGGTTTAGAAATCAGTTTGAGCCTAGCTAGGTTTAGCTTTTCAAAAATACCACCAAGGGAACAAAGCAAATTTAGTGATAAAAGTAAATTGGAAAGTTGTTTAAAATTGCATGTCCTATCTGAATCATGAAAGTTTAGTTTTGACTTTACTGTCCCTTTAAGCACTCATATGTAGAATTTATGTCTATTGGTGGCATCGGGCAGCTTATTGGTGTCACGTTTAACCATTTGTGTACCCTATCTAGGGGGAATGTGACAGTCAAACTATGGGGCTACTTTATGTTTAACTCTGTCACATAGTTGAAATGTAGCAAATAATGCCTGTGATTTTGTTAATCATTCGCACAATTTACAAGCTAAAGTGCCCACTTCAATGCTCTCCAGAATCATATAGACATTTAGGTTTTTGAATTTCTAATGAAGCATTTTTTCTTCACAAATTACTCCTCTGCATGTCTCTATTTAAAACACACAGTGCTCCACAACTCATCCATGTTGATGACACGAAGATTGGAAAGAACTAGTGTCTCTTGTCATTCCTATTCACTCTTGGAGAACCATATGCACCTTTTCTGATTCTGTATATATGTGTACATTAATAACATTTCTAAAACGTTTCAATCACCCTGCAACTAAAAGAAAAAAAAAAAAAAACATTTGCTGTTAATTTTAAAATGCTCAGCATCCCACTTATAGAATATCATCTTCAGTTGTTGTCCATGTATGAATCTTACTAGACTAATTGTCCATTGTTATCATCTGCAATTCTCATGACTGTTTACCAAGGGTATATCAATAATATGGCACCACACAGAAGTCAGTGGCCCCTCCTTTAGTTTCAGCTGCATCCTTGACCCTTATCATTTTTCATTAATATTTGCTGACATAAAATTAGCCATGTAATCTAGTTTTTGTAAGATGCAAAATGACAGAAGGCACCATCTGCACAAATACTCCACACTTATCATCAATGATCTGTAATATCTACATGACAGTCGTCATGTGGCTCCAGATTACCAAATATACTGAAGTTGATAAAGTGATCACACTGGAGTTTAGGAAATTCTATACACAATTCTAATGTCAGCAGTAAACACATTTATAAAGCAGAGTTCCAGAAATGTTTCATAATATTAAATTGAAAGCAAGGTCATGGGAAGTCTGTAAAGAAAACAGTTTATTCAAACTCAATCATTCATGCACCCTCACCGTATAAAATGCATCTATGAATATATTAGTTGTTGCCAAACATTCAAAATTTAGTATGCCATTTATTTATTATTTGTACGGAAAGGTCATTGCTTGAAGTTGAGAAAAATAAACCAAGGAAACACAAAACTGCTTTATTTAATGACTAATAGGGGTCATTGCTGGAATAACAGAATAGACACTATTGCACCCCAGAAGCCTATTTTACTAAGGAAATAGGAATTACATCAAAATGGCACTTTGTGCTCACACAAAGCTTGAGCACAAAGTGTAGCTGACATGTGACATGCTAAACTTTCAGTCACACAATGCACACCAATTATATCTCTTTTGTTGTACAAACATCATTTTGCAAGTAAACAATTTCCAAGGTGATTTTGAAAGTTTGTTCAATGCTTTGGCGACAAGGATAGAAAAAACAAACTTCAGTGCTTGTAACCCTTAAACTTTTAAAGGTTATAAGCAGTGGGAGATGCCTATTTGTATATGGCAAATTAGGGCTTTGTTCAAATTCATTCTTCGCTGAAATTGTGTGTAAAGCCCCATATATAACAGCTTTAAAACCTTTTCTACCGGGAATTTCAGAGAAAAACTTTCACATAGTACTGGAGAGTTTTTAGCATTGTTGCTATCAAAAACAGAAATAGAGCCTTTGTTTGTTTTTTTATTTACCATTGAAAACTGTATATATTTTTAAAGTAGACAAACCAATTGATCTAGGCTCATTCTATTATGTTGGATGCCACTATTTAGCAATCATACAAAATAAATCATTATATTTTTTCGCAAACTTTGAGTTTGTCACTGAAATTATTTATACACACCTTCTGCAGTCATAAGACAAACGGTTGTAAAAGCTTCTCTCGTATACCCTTTGTTCAGAAATAGCAGACATACATGACTTTGCCATTGGTTTTTGGCCGCTAATTGCAGCTGCGCACCATACTTCTAAAATTCCCAACAGTGAAGGGATAATCAGTTAACTGTTAAAGGGAAAGTCAACACCCGAATTTTTGTTGTTAGAAAGATAGATAATCCCTTTATTACGCATTCCCCAGTTTTGCATAACTAACACGGTTATATTAATATAGTTTTTACCTCTGTGATTCCCTTGTATCTAAGCATCTTCTGACATCCCCCTGATCACATGACATTTTATTTATTATCTATTGACTTTCATTTTAGCCAATTAGTGCAGTGTCTGCCACAAGCCACTGGCGTGATCACAGTGTTATCTATATGGCCTACATGAACTAGCTATCCCCTGTTGTGAAAAGCAAATACATGTGACCTTCAAGGGCTTAGACACTATCATGAGTCTTCCTAGGTTTAGCTTTCAACTTAGAATACCAAGAGAACAAACCAACATTGGTGATAAAAGTAAATTGGAAAGTTGTTTAAAATTACATGCCCTTTTTGAAACATGAAAGTTTTTTTTGGACTTGACTGTCCCTTTAAGGGTAATATTTTCTCTAATGTAAGGAATACCCTCTCACCTGAAACCTCCCATCCCCTGATCCTTTTCAAACACTCCTCTTCCTTCCCCCCCAATGGTGACCAACATCTTAGGTACTCACACACAGTCTGCTAGTATGCAGTTTGGGTCTTTTATTTATTTATTTTTTAATATTTCTATAGTGTAGATCTCTCCTCACCCTCCCACCTCCCTGATCCCACCCCAGTTTTCCCTGATTCCCTACAAACAGCTCTCTAACCCTCCCCCTTCCACTGCTTCCTGCAATATTTTTTACTGTAAAGCTAGTTTGCCAGTAACATAATACTATTTTTTTGTTTATTTTATTTTTTTATTTTATATATATTTTTTTTCCTGTAGTGTAGGGTCCCCCTTCCAGACAATATAGTTCCATTGTGTAAGGTCCCATCCCTCCCTCTTCTTTGCCTAAAACCTTTCCAGTCCCTCCCTCCCCTCTCCTCCGCTGGGCCGCCTACCCGCCTAAATCCTTCCCTCCCACCAGCATCAACTGAGGATTTTTACAGAGAGTGACATGTACAATTTCACATTCTTTACTAATTGGCGATCTGGCTTCCTATGGTAAGAGAGCAAGATAACCAGCAGATACCTCAGAAAGCTGCTCAATAAACTTTTACATCAAAGGGTAGAAGCTGCAGCAATGCAAGCAATAGTAATTGTAGAACTAAAAAGAAAACCTGCTTGCTAAAAAGCCTTTCTATGAAAAGACTCTATTCTCCTACCCAGGGTCTTTAAAAGAGGTACTATCATCAAGAGGATTAGTAGTACGTTTAGTTAAAGCAGAAATAGCCTATCCATCTTAGGAATAGTTTCCCAAAGCTCTAAATTTTAACCAGGTAAAGGAAATATCGCTTTTAAAACTCTAAGCTAGAGAAAAATGAATATTAGGCTTGGACCACTCTTTAGAAATGATCTCAGAGATATCATTAGGAACTGCAAAAGTACATAACACTTTTCTTAAAAGAGAACGGAGTCCAAGTTTAAACAAAAAGAGGAAGATTCAGTTTCTTGATCATCTTAAAAAAACTTCCCCCTCAGAGGATAAATCAGAAGAAGCAGGACCTGGAGTGTTCAGTTTAACAGACTTATACGTATTTAAATCAGAAAAGCTAGTAGAAGGATTATCAGATACCACCTTTGTATGCTTACTTGGAGGAGGCATGGTCACCAACATCATAGATATAGTAAGTAGAGCATGCAAAATTTGTAAATCCTGGAAAAAAAAATCTGAAGGACTTCCATGTGTAGTGCAAACAGAGGGATGACAAATACCTTTAGAAGGAAGAGCAGCATTAGATTGATCAGAATACATAAAATGCTCTGTACATAATTTGCAAAGATGAGCAGGGGTTATTATATCAACCTGATTGCAAAATAGGCACTTAATATTAGTAGTAAAGTGTTCAGAGGATCTAGTTTCTGAGATACAGGTACTAACAGAAGAGGGGACAGAATCAGTATGCTCCATAATTAATAAAAGAATAAATTGTCAAGTAATAAAAAAATCAAGATACAGAAAATGATTTAAAGATTACAGTAAAGGCAGGGTAATAAAGTAATGTTACACTCAAATAAAGCATCTTTTGGAAGCAATGAAATCCTGCTCCCTCACCAGAGGCTAAAGGAGACTTAAATAATCCATAGTGCATCGGATGAGCACTAACTCGACAGCAGACAGATAACACAGACATGCAAATAAACAGAAATGGAAAATTAAAAACACAACTCCTACATAGGGTGACAATAAGGTACTTAGAAAACCATGCCTAAAATGCTTCACATTATAGTCCCCAGACAATGGGGTATATTTATTATAGTGCAAGCGGACATGATACAATGTAGCATATTATGTCTACAGCACATCGATAAATGCTGACCGCATATGCTGACAGCATTTATCATTGCACCAGCAGGTCTTGTGAACTGCTGGTGCAATGCCGTTCACTGCAGATTTGCGGCCAATCGCCGCTAGAAGGGGGTGTCAATCAGCCCGATCGTATTCGATCGTGTTGATTTTTGTCCGTGGCCTCAGAGCAGGCGGACAAGTTATGGAGCAGTGGTCTTTAGGCTGCTGCTTCATAACTTTTGTTTCCGGCAAGCCTGAAGGCTCACTGGAAACAAGGGGCATCAAGCTCAATACGGAGCTTGATAAATCGGCCCCTAACACTTTATACTTATTTTTTTTAATATTTAAATACATGTGCATATTCTATTTTACATTCATTTTAAGAACCATTAAATACAATAGAATTACAATTATGTGGCAGAAACCAGAACCAGATTTTTCTTTAAACAGGGACAGTAACATTAAAATTAAACTTTCATGATTCAGAAAGAGCACGCACTTTTAAGAGACTTTCCAGGTGACTGCTTTTGCCAAACTGTGTATTTTTTATGCACACTTTCTAAGGCACCAGCTTTTACTGAGCATGTGCAAGAGTTCACAGTGTGTATATATATATATACGAGTCTGTGATTGGTTTATGGCTGTCACATGGTACAAGGTGCTAGCAAATTGAGGTATACTTTCAAATTTTTCAGAAAAAAAAAACTACTGTTCATTTAAAATTAAGGGTAATTGTTATTACATTGTATTTATTATGCACTACTTGATAATGCAATTTCCATTAAACTCATGTAGATTTTTTTGTATTTCCACTAATTATAAGGTTTACATACAACAATGCTGTCTTTACTCCTCGTTGTGTTAAGTAACATGTTCTTTGCAGAATGTTTTGTGATTAATATAATACAAACAAAATAGAAAAAGATTTACCTACCTTAGCACCTACAAATTTGTGTAAAGTATAAATCAGACACTGGAATTTTCAGACATCACCTATTCAAGCATATGATTACTTCTGCTGAAAAAAACATTATGGTGATAGAATTTCTTTTTACTGATTCTATCTATTGGATAAGACAATCAAGACAAGATTAAACTACATCTTGGAATAACAATGTCTGTGATAGTTTTCTAAGAAAGAAAAAAAAAATCTTTTATAGGTCAGTGTGATGTTGCTCAGTCAACTGTTGGGTTTTTATATTGTGTCATATTTCTTTTCAAATTATACATATTTTAATGGAAAAATGGGGAAAAAAATACAAAATAGTTAGGATTCTTTCTATATGTTTTATTTGAAAATTAAAGGGCCACTAAACCCCAAATTTTTCTTTCATGATTCAGATAGAGAATACAATTTGAAACAATATTCCAATTTACTTCTATTATCTAATTTGCTGCAATCTTTAGATATCCTTTGTTAAAGAAATAGCAATGCACATTGGTGAGCCAATCACATGAGGTATCTATGTGCAGCCACCAATCAGAAGCTACTGAGCCTATCTAGATATGCTTTTCAGGAAAGAATATCAAGAGAATGAAGCAAATTAGATAATAGAAGTAAATTAGAAAGTTGTTTAAAATGGCATTCTCTATCTGAATCATAAAAGAAAAAAATTGGGTTTAATGTCCCTTTAAGAATTGATTAATGCATAAAAACTTTAAATTCTAGAGCATGTGACATTATTTATTATCTTTTAATAGAAAAAAGGGCAGAAGTGATCAGTCAATTAGAATTAGAATTGTTATTGTTTAAAAAGATAGATAATATTTTTATTGCCCATTCCCCAGTTTTGCATAACCAACATGGTTATATTAATATACTTTTTATCTCTGTTGTTACCTTGTAGCTAAGCCTCTGAAGACTGCAACCCCAAGTGCTGACTCCTAGTTAACTTTATGTGCGTGAGCACTATGTTATCTATATGGCACACATGAAATAACATCCTCTAGCTGTGAAAAATTGTCAAAATGCTTTAAAATAAGAGGCGGCCTTCAAGGGCTTAGAAATTAGCATATGAGGATACCTAAGTTTAATTTTGACTAGGCAATCCCTTTAAGGAGGCAGATATGAAGCTGTTGATTCTTCTTAAAGGACCACTAAATACAGTAGAATTGAATAATTGATAAATACACTATAAAAAGGCAATGCAATAGCATTTTTTCATTTTGTCTTCCCCTGTATCATGTGCCAGCCATTAGGCAATCACAAAAGGAATATACGTATATAATGTAAACTGTTTTTTTTTTTGCACATGCTCAGTAGGAGCTGGAGCTTCAGAAAGTGTGCATGTAAAAAATGTGTATGTTTTGATAATAAAAGTATATTGGAAAGGTTTTTTTTTTTTTTGTTTTTTTTTTAAATTGCATGATTTATCTGAATCATAAACTTTAGTGGTCTTTAAAAGAGAGTTTATAACTTAAGAGACAAAAGTTGAACAATATGGGACTATGGGTAATTGTTATAATGCAGAGCATAGTTCTATGAGGGTTGTTTTAAAAATGGAGGAAAAGAGTTGAAAGGGACACTGTATTGAAATTGGTTCTGACATTCATAAGAAAGAGCAGTATTGAAATATCTTTCATTTTTGTCTGAAAATATGTGAATAAAATGACATTAAACTCAACAAGTAATTCCACATAAAGGGCTAGATTTCAATGGAGAGAAAAAATATTAGCAATATAGTGCATTAACGTCACTCAAGTGTAATCAATAACACTCATATATATAAAACCATTAATGTGGATAAATGTGCTTGCCTATTTTGAGTGACCAACACAGCTTTTTTTTTTTTTTTTTTATAATTTTTATTGAGGTTACTTTCAAGACATCTAAACATAGTACAAGAAATACAAGAAAACAATATAAAGTTGATTCAACATTAAAGTAGACTCCATAGTACATCATGTGTGGTAAGTACAATACTTGGTAATGAAATAGATCGTCTTTCAAAACGCAAACCTTCTAAATGTAACATAGGAGGCCACTTTTGGAATTTAAGAGTCTCTCTCCCCCCCCCCCCTCTCTCTCTGGTCCCTATGACACCTGTGGTAGGCCTGTGACTAACTCCCATTGGGTGTTTTTGTGCCAATACCCATACTCCAAATAAATCCCTCTGTCCAGACTGTAGCTCTCTTAGTAGAAAACTGGGCTTCAAATTTGTCTGAGAACCTTTCTCATAAACACCTGGAGCTCCTTCCTTCTTCCCATTTCTCCTGTGAAGGCAAAGAACAGACTAGTTTCTAGTAAGGTGGAGGGGTTTTAAGGGCTTTTGGATCTTTTTTTTCCTCCTCTATACCTGTATATATAGTGTTTCTGACAGCTGGACACATAAATCTGTGCTGATTGACAGGTTAAACAATTCTCCTGTAAAAATGGGCTTTGGAATTTAAAGGGGCAGTGTATTGTAAAATTGGCTTCCCATTAAATGATTTTCCAATGACTTGTCACATACATTTTATATATTCCTGCAGGCACAACATTGCTCCTTTTGGTTTATTTTTATATGAAATAGCATATTTTGATCTTTGATACCACAACCCATTACAAAAGAATGAGTTTGCAGGGAAGTCAGATCTTTTTTTTTTTTAATAATTTTTATTGAGGTTACTTTCAAGACATATAAACATAGTACAAGAAATACAAGAAAACAATATAAAGTTGATTCAACATTAAAGTAGACTCCATAATACATCATGTGTGGTAAGTACAATACTTGGTAATGAAATAGATCGTCTTTCAAAACGCAAACCTTCTAAATGTAGCATAGGAGGCCACTCTTGGACCTCAAAGATGCAAAAAAAGAATGGGAGTAGAAGGTGTCTGAATGTAAGGAGACCACTCTTGGGTCTCACATTGCACACCTCATTTTTCAAATTTTTATGTGATCTCTTATGAACTCTTATAAATTATAATATAGTAAAGTAATTGAACAAATGTAACTAGATTATAGCTGACTGTCCCTTGTTAAATTGCAAGCCATAACTGTAACAATAGAGGGAATTCCATCAATGTAAAGCAGAAGCCATTTCCCCTTACCCCAATTACAATTAAAGTGATAGCACTGCAGTAATGAGGGGGACTAAGAAAATTAACATGAGGTCAGTGGTATATATTACAAGGAAGTCTAAATGACTAAACTTGGAAACAGATGTGCTATCTCTCAGTTTCTTAGCAGCGTTAGGCTCTATTAGGGAACTTGCCAGAGGCGTTAACCCCCCGCGTGCTTAACGATACAAATTGAGGATACTGAAGCCGGGGAGGGCAGAAATTGTTCAGGTTACATAATTATAATGTAAGTAAACATATACTAATTGTAGTAAACTCAAATATCAATATGCTAATTAATGGTAGATCTCCCTAGTTAGTTGGTGTCTAATTTAACCTATGTTAATTGCAACAGTCTCAATACGTCCACCCAAATTATGGAGAGAATTGATAGTATTAGTTGTGTCCTAAACCCATATACTATGAAGACTTCATACACAGAATATCCTAATACTGCAGATCAGAGTGAGCTCTATCTCTGATCAGTACACCAAAAGCACAATACTGTTGTGGTATAATGAGAGTCCTCAGTCGCACCACTCCGGCCGCAAGTAGTGCTGCTCGGGCTCATCATCAGGATTATTATTAAAGCAAGGGATGGACACTAATATTATTATGCATTAATACCAGACCCATACATACAATTGTCTATGTAGCGAGAGTAGCTCCATAATAGGCAGGCACATTGGTAGTTTACTAGCTATACTAAAGTTATTGCACAAGTTAACAATTACTACAGAATAAAATATGGCTTACATAGAAGTAGACAACTGCGCATTCCATCAGATATTTTTATAGTGAGAACATTTATAATCTCAATCTACCACTTTATAGGGGACATAAGGAATTTAGGTAATATCAAACAGTCAAGAGAGTACACACACATAAAAGAACGATGGTGAGTGGAAGGGAAATGTGCTTGTCAGATGTAAGTCTCAAAACAACAAGCAAGGAGATATACAGTTCTAGAAAACATCAAATATGATTAATCAGTTGGAATAATGTTCACTATATACTGTCATAGAACCTTTAGGAGTGATTTTGCATAACTTTCAGCCTATTCCTAGGCGTCGA
This sequence comes from Bombina bombina, assembly GCF_027579735.1. NCBI lineage: Eukaryota > Metazoa > Chordata > Amphibia > Anura > Bombinatoridae > Bombina > Bombina bombina. Next base: position 790,209,579 of record NC_069499.1, read on the forward strand.
GACACATTCCCCACTATAATGTTAGCAGTCTCAGTTTTCCCCATGCTCACATACATGTACTCCTCCAGAGGGGATTCATGGTGGTTGTGGAATATACCTCTGTTTAGCCAGAGTCCCCTTTGTGACCCTCTCTGAAGCACCTTCTTAACAGCCGTTACAGTCTGTCTGTCAGCAAGGAGTAGTGCACGGAGCCGATTAGCATACACTGCATTATGCTGCTGCCTTACCCTCTCCGAAGATTTGTCTCTTCCACCCTGGACTTTACCTGCCACTACCGCTCCCGGTTCTGTCAGGGCACCATTCCGGAACTTGGTCAGGTGCGTTATAGCGACGGCACTTTCAGACATCAGCTCAGTAGCCACCGGACCACCATCTGAGCCATCAAGTGTAAGTGTCATGTGAGCCTCTCCATTCTCCGGCAGATCATCCACCCCCAATATGCCTTCCATAGCTGATAGGGTTTCCGACTGCTCAGACCTGTATGTCTGGTAGGTAACTAGTGTCCCATCCGTAGACTTAATATCTTTTCCACCACACGGATTGTAGTAAGGATCTGTCAGTGAGGTACTCACAGCTGGAACTTCTAATGGAGCGTAGAGTGTGCCTCTAATGGTGTCTAAGAAGGCTTCTTGATAGTAGAAAAGTAGATTGCCTATTTCCCTAAGCAATTGGGTGGCTTCCATGGTATATATATCAGTATCGCAGGACACTCAGCTCGTGAAATAGTAGGTAAGAATCTAGCAGCGTCTTGTGGGAATTATCTGCTCCATAACAACAGAGCTGTTCAGAATCCCTGCCGGGGGGTTTAAGTAGTAGGCCGCAACCTATAAGATACTCCGGTAGACTGAATCCAGCATCAAAACAATATAATGTTGGTATCTTTTGATAGGGCTGTCTCTGCCATAAACAGATCAATAAGAAGATATACACAACAAAGCATAAAAAAGGAATTTAGGCAGATTAATGTAAGGATGTGATCCAACACAGCTTTTTTAAATAATGTATTTGATTACCTATTACATATGGAGGAAATAAGTATACACAGTGGCTGCACATATTTCTTTTGTAATCATCTAGCTCCCAGTAGTGCATTGCTACTCCTACAAAGGATAACAAGAGAATGAAGCAAACCGATTATAGAAGATATGCTGTATCTGAATTATTATTGTATTTAGTATATTGTTTTGTTTATTATAACTATTGTATGTAAATGATTTTGTATAAATAAAAGTAATTTAATTGTGGAGCTCATAGAAATAGTTATTTTTATTAGTCTCTCTCTCCCCCCCCCCTCTCTCTAGTCCCTACGACACCTGTGGTAGGCCTGTGCCTAACTCCCATTGGGTGTTTTTGTGCCAATACCCATACTCCAAAGAAATCCCTCTGTCCAGACTGTAGCTCTCTTAGGAGAAAACTGGGCTTCAAATTTGTCTGAGAACCTTTCTCATAAACACCTGGAGCTCCTTCCTTCTTCCCCTTTCTCCTGTGAAGGCAAAGAACAGACTAGTTTCTAGTAAGGTGGAGGGGTTTTAAGGGCTTTTGGATCTTTTGGATCTTTGTTTTTTTTCCTCCTCTATACCTGTATATATAGTGTTTCTGACAGCTGGACACATAAATCTGTGCTGATTGACAGGTTAAACAATTCTCCTGTAAAAATGGGCTTTGGAATTTAAAGGGGCAGTGTATTGTAAAATTGGCTTCCCATTAAATGATTTTCCAATGACTTGTCACATACATTTTATATATTCCTGCAGGCACAACATTGCTCCTTTTGGTTTATTTTTTATATGAAATAGCATATTTTGATCTTTGATACCACAACCCATTACAATAGACTGAGTTTGCAGGGAAGTCAGATCTCTTTATATTATTATTTTCTATACACACAAATGCTTCCTTACCTTATCTCTGTCCTCATATCGAAGCCCAATAGTTAGAGAGAACCATTAAACATTGACCTTTTGTTACTCACCTATCCTATCTTCCACTGGCAGTGTTATTTATTTTGCTGGCTATGTTTACATAGCTTTTCTACAACCAGTACTTTATTTTTGTAATTTTCGGTATAAGTGGGGATAAATCAGGCAAAATCATTGAAGTATAATAACAAAATAAAGATTAATTAACTGTTTGTAAATAATTTAATGAATTTCTAGAGGGAAAAGTGAAAAAATAATGAACAAATTAAAGGGTAGAACATTTTATAGTATCCTGTCCCTTTAAGGCATAATCCATCCATTTTAGATATTGTTCAGGTAATATATTTCTTCAACTGGAGGAATATTCTATCCTGAGTTTTCTCAACTTGCCAGTGAAATTATTACAGCTCAATGTAATTGAATTGTTTCCATTTGTTTATATAAGTGAAAGATTGTGCACTTTAAATCCCAGGCCATTGTAGCTATGCACAGTATTCCATCTAGATACTGATTACAAAACAATGTATAAGGTCACGCCGGTGAAAAGATAGATTTACTTGTGTAATCATGTCAATAGCTGTTTTTTTGTGTGTGATGTGCTTGGGAAAAAATTGCCATCCCGGTGACCGGCACTTTATCAATATATCACAGGAGGAAACAAATAAAACATAATGCTTACTTTGTCCACAAAAGAAAACATTCCATTGTTGATTTTAACTGTAAGTCATTTTGTACTTCCTATCTTATTTCTTAAGTATCCTGAGTACCATGTTGATATATGATTGATATTTCATGAAACAGTGAAATTACAAATGTAGAATTAAACCCTACATAGAAATTATTTGGCCTTAGGGTAATATCTTGTCCCTTTTGTCATACCAACTTGATCTTATAGGACTATATTTTTATTGCTCATACAACATTGTTTGTGCTTAGATAAAGTATGTATCTTGTTCATTTGTTTTTTTTTAATAGAACTTAAATTATTTTATATTCCTTTCATCCTTGTTCCTCAGTCTGTTGTGCATGTAACCCTTAGTGTACCAAAATCACTGGTAAGTGGTATTCCAGCACTTGCCCTTTCATTAGTTTTTTTTTTTACCCAATGTAGTTTAAGTAAACATTTATTGTAAGACAAAAAAACATAATTTATGCTTACCAGATAAATTCCTTTCCTTTTTGGCAAGGAGAGTCCACGACCAGGAGGAGGCAAAGACACCCCAGCCAAAGGCTTAAATATCCCTCCAACTTCCCCCATCCCAAAGTCATTCTGCTGAGGGAACAAGGAAATGTAGGAGAAACATCAGGGTATAAAGGTGCCAGAAGAAATAATATAAAAAAGGGAGCCAACCATCAAAACATAAATTACAGTCACGGTCGTGGACTCTCCCTGCCAGGAGGGAAAGGAATTTATCTGGTAAGCATAAATTATGTTTTCCTTCCATAAGGCAGGGAGAGTCCACAACTTAATTCCTTACTGTTGGGAAAACTATACCCAAGCTCCAGAGGACAATGAATAAATAACGGGATAGAACAGAGAAAAAAAGAGGCGGACCCTATTCTGAGGGCACCACAGCCTGCAAAACTTTTCTCTTGAAAGCTGACGAAGCAAACACATCAAATTTGTAAAATTTAGAAAAAGTGTGTAAGGAGGACCAGGTATCCGCCTTACAAATCTGATCCATTGAGGCTTTGTTCTTAAAGGCCCAGGAGGAAGCCACTGCTCTAGTGGAATGAGCCGTAATCCTCTCAGGAGACTGTCGTCCCGCTGTCTCATAAGCTTAGTGGAGGACACTCCTCAACTAGAAACATAGAGAAGTCGTAGTAGCCTTCTGCCCCTTAAGCTTTCCCATATAGATGACAAACAAAGAAGAAGATTGTCTGAATTCCTTAGTAGCCTGAAGATAGAACTTCAAGGCACGAACCACATCTAGATTGTGAAGCAAATGTTCCTTTGCTGAAGAAGGATTAGGACATAAGGAAGGAACAACAATTTCTTGATTGATGTTACTATTCGACACCACCTTAGGGAGGAACCCTAGTTTAGTGTGTAAAACTGACTTATCAGCATGAAAAAAATAAGGGGGATCGCATTGCAAAGCAGAGAGCTCAGAAACTCTGCACGCAGAAGCAATAACCAATAAAAAAAGAACCAACCTTCCAAGACAATTCAATGTCAACTTTATGCATAGACTCAAATGGAGCCTACTTCAAAACAATAAGAACAAGATTGAGACTCCAAGGCAGAGCCCCAAATCTAAACACAGGTCTGATCCTAGCCAGAGCCTTAACAAAGTACTGCACATCCAGAAGTTCAGCCAATCTTTTGTGCAGTAACACTGACAGGGCCGATATCTGTCCCTTCAGGAAACTAGAAGATAAACCCTTCTCCAGTCCATCCTGGAGAAAAGCTAAAATTTTGGCAACCTTAACCTTATGCTAGGAAAAGCCACGCTCTTCACATCAGTACAAGTAAGTCCTCCACGCTTTATGGTAGATACGAAGAGTAACTGGCTTACGAGCTTGAACCAGAGTGTCGATAGCACTCTAAGAAAACCCTCTCTTGGCTAAAACTAAGCATTCAATTTCCACGCAGTCAGCCTCAGAGAATCTAGATTTTGATGAACGAAGGGACCCTCTATCAGCAGATCTCTGTGACAAGCTAACCTCCACTGAGGAGATGAGAACATCCCCACCAGATCCGCAAACCACGTCCGCGGCAACGATGGAGCAATCAGAATCACTGATGCTCACTCCTGCTTGATACGAGCCACCACACAAGGGATAAACGGAGGAAAAAGATATATGAGTCTGAACCTCCATGGTACTGATAGGGCATCTATCAGTTCTGCCTGAGTATCCCTCGACCCACACCTGGGTAGCTTGGTATTGAGGCGGGATGCCATGAAATCTATCTCCGGCATCCCCCACTTGCTGCATATCTCTGCAAACACCTCAGGGTGGAGAGACCATTCTCCTGGGTGAAAGGATTCCCTGCTGAGGAAGTCCGCTTCCCAGTTGTCCACACCCAGAATGTGGATCACTGACAGCATACATCTGTGAGTCTCCACCCACACTATCTGAGATACTTCTCTCATCGCCAAGGAACTTCTCGTTCGCCCCCTGATGGTTGATGTAGGCGACCAAGGTTATATTGTCTGATTGGAATCTGAAAAACTGGGACGAACACAGAAGGGGCCAAGCCTTCAAGGCATTGCAGATTGCCTGGAGTTCCAAATTATTGATCGGAAGGGAGGACTTCTCCTGAGTCCACAAACCTTGTGTCTTCTTGGCACCCCAAACGGCTTCCCAGCCGGAAAGGCTTGAATTTGTAGTCACAATCTCCTAGGACGGTCTCAAGAAGCACTTGTCTTGGGACAGATGATCTGAACAGAGCCACCAGGAGAGCGAATCTCTTGACAGGTTGTCCAGCACAATCTGTTGAGACAGATCTGAATTTTTGCCATTCCATTGTCTCAGCATGCATAGTTGTAAGGGTCTGAGATGGAATCTGGCAAAAGGAATGATGTCCATACAGGACACCATGAGGTCCGATCACCTCCATACATTTAGCCACTGAGGGTCTCAAGGAGGCCTGGACAGCAAGACATGCAGAAGTTAGCTTGCAACGTCTCTGATCTGTGAGGAAAATTCTCATGGATATGGAGTCTATTATAGTTCCTAGGAAATTCTCCCTTGTACTTGGAGTAAGAGAACTCTTTACCATGTTTATCTTCCATCCATGTGATCAAAGAAGATTGAGAATGTACTCTGAATGTTCTTCCACTAGATGAAAAGATGGTGCCTGTACCAATATTTCATCCAGGTAAGGCACTACTGCAATACCTCGTGTTCTGGCAATGGCTAGAAGAGCTCCCAGAACCTTTGAAAATATCCTTGGAGCAGTAGCAAGGCCAAACAGAAGAGATTTGAACTGAAAGTGCTGGTCCAGAAAAGCAGACCTCAGGAACTGAAAATGATCCCGGTGTATCCGGACATGAAGGTATACATTCTACTCATCCAGGTCTATTGCAGTCATAAACTGTCCTTCCTGAACCAGATGAAGGATTGACCAAATTGTCTCTATCTTGAAAGAGGGAACACTCAGAAACTTATTTAGGCACTTTAGGTCCAGAATTGGACGAAAAGTTCCCTCCTTCTTTGGAACTATGAAAAGGTTTGACTAAAACCCCCATTTTCTGCTGTATTTACCGAGACAATTATTTTGAGATCCCATACGCAACCTAAGAAGGCAGCCCTCTTTTCTGGTGTTGTAGACAGAATGGAGAGTAGGAATCTGCCCCTATCTTGTATCCTTGATATACAACCTCCAGGACCCAAGGATTCTGTACATCCTGGAACCAAGCATCTGAAAAAAAGAGACAGTCTGCCCCCTACTTGATCCGATCCCGGATCGGGGGCCGCCCCTTCATGCCGATTTGTTCTTGGCATGCTTCTTAGTCTGTTTGGACTTATTCTGGGACTGAGCCAGCTTCCAAGTACCCTTGGACTCGGATTTTGAATGAGGATTGCTCTCATTGTAATTTGTCAGAATAAAAGGAGTGAAAATTAGACAATTGCTGTCCCTTAGGTCTATTTTTCTTGTCCTGCAGTAGGAAGGCACCCTTCCCTCCGGTAACCATAGAAATAATGGAGTCCAGCCCTAGACCGAATAAAATCTTCCCCTTGGAAGAGAAAGGAGTCTGGATTTAGAAGTCATATCCACAGACCAAGACTTCAACCAGAGAGCCCGGCTGGCTAGGACCACAAAGCCAAAAGCCTTTGCATTTATGCAAATAATCTGCATATTCGAGTCACAGATGAAGGAGTTAGCAATTTTCAGAGCTTTAATTATCTCCTGAATATCCTCAAGGGGAGTCTCCACCTCAATGAGCTCTGACAGAGTGTCACACCAATAGGTAGCTACTTCAGCAACCACGGCTGCAGCTACCGCTGGTTGAAATAAAAATCCTGTATGTTGAAACATCTTCCTCAGAAAGGTTTCCATTTTCTTATCCATAGGCTCTCTGAAAGGGGAACTATCCTTCAGGAGTATAGTAGTATGCATAGCCAGTGTAGAAATAGTACCACCCACCTTAGGGATAGAGCCCCATAAGTCTAATTGAAAGTCAGGGACCAGGAATAATTTTTTAAAAGTAGACAAGGGGGAAATAGAAGATCCTATAATTTCCCATTTGTTACTAATAATGTTTTCCATCTCAACTAGCACATTAAAAGTCAGAGGGACCTTCCTGTCTTCCTAAACCCTGTCTAATTTAGTGATCTTAGGTTTATCAGGGAGAGTAGACTCTGGAACCTCTAGCGTAGACAGAACCTCTATTAATAAAAAATGCAGATGCTCAATTTTAAATCTAAAGGAGGGCTCCTCCATTGAAGGAGGTTTAGAAACTGAAGACTCAGAAAGTTCACCCTCTGAAGCTTCAGAGGTTAACTCATCCTCGGATAGCTGGGACATAATAGCTAAATCCGACAAATATTTTGAAGACTCTAAGTTAGGAGAACTATGTTTAACCTTTCTCTTGCATTTGTTAGAGCGAGGTAAGGCACTCAGGGCCGCAGACACCGCAGATTGTAACAGCGCAGTAAAGTCCACAGGAATAAGGCCCCCTCCAGATGGAGGATTAGTTGTGCTGCGGGGAACTGCATGTGGAGCGGGTAGGGTAGAAAAGGTAGTAATCTCGCAGGATCAAGATTCCTGAGATGTAGACGTCTCAGAGGGGCTAATATCACTATTAGTATTAGCAGGCTTGTCTCCCTTCTTAGACTTTAGAACAGTGCTTAGGCAAATGGAACAAAATTTAGCAGGCGGGCAAACCACGGCCTCCTCACAATATAAACAGAAATTATTAATCAGTACAGAAGGAGCGGAACCTTCTAATGTAACATCAGAGTCCTCCATAGCTAGGATATATTCACAGAAGTACAGACAACAAGTAAACACTTTATTTAACAAAACGGCACCAATCCCAATGGCTGGGACACTCACCACCTCTTAGACACAGACAGCTAACAGAGAAAACGCTCTCCTAGGAGCCATGTTCGCAGCAAGATCGTATGAAAAATGAAAAGACCGCAACCGGTCACATAGTGCGTAGAACAGGACTTCCCCTGCTATGAAAATGGCGCCCAGCTATTATAAGCTGCACAACACACAAAAACAAAAGTGAAACCTGTTTGTTCCAAGCCAAAAGCACACAGAGCCCAAAAAAAATCTCACAAAAAGGCAGTTATAAATAACCCCTTGCTGTTCAAATAATCTCCCTGAAGGAGATATTAACCCTTGATCCTATTGAGGCATAAAGGAGCCACACTGTGACCCTGTATAGCAATGTATATATAAAACGATCTTACCTCCAGGATCCATGCTGCGGAACAGGCACAGCCTCTTAAGTGTGACAGTCTTGCAGCAACGCCTCTGACATGGACTTGAGTGTGTAACAGCATACAGTGAAACTCGTCAACACTGATTGCCCGGGTGCTGTTAGTCGGCAGTCTGGATGGGTTTGCAGAAAAACTTTCCCTGCATCTCCAGACTCTAGCTTTCACGAATACTCTCACTGAGAGGTTGACATGACTACTTAAAACTCCAGTCCTTTCTTTGAAGGGAACATACCCATTACAGGACTATCCAAATCTTCTGACACTTCTCTGCCACCTCCTATAGTGACAAAAGGCAAAGAATGACTGTGGGATAGGGGAAGTGGGAAGGATATTTAAACCTTTTGCCGGAGTGTCTTTGCCTCCTCCTGGTGGCCAGGTGTTGTATTTCCCAACAGTAAGGAATGAAGTTGTGGACTCTTCCTGCCTTATGGAAGGAAATCAGAGTCTCTCAATTCTACCCTCAAGCACTCCTAGCATGTCAGGTTGTAATTCTCTGCATGGTCCCTTAGTGGGACTGTCTCACCTGTACATAGGTGAGGGAAATTCTTAGAATCTGGCTGTTAGAATTTCAAAACTACAGTCATGATATGTCACTGATATAAAGGTTGTTACACAGGGAAAGTGCTAGGTATAGCACTGTGAAAAGGTGTCATGTGTTAGATATATAGTAACATTGAGAGGGCTTAAGGATGCATCTTTTAGATTTTCAGGATAGGCAGATTGTGCACTGTTTTTTTTATCTCTATATGGTCACTTTTCAACTTTGACTACAACTAGTGTTTTTTTCTTCTTGATGACCAGTATACCCATCATGCTTATATACAAATGTTTTTCATATTGTTAAACAGTGTTCATAATGGATACAGATTAAATTTAAATTAATCTCAAAGATATAAATGAGTAAATGTGCGTTTAGCTATTTTGTAAGCACATGAATGCAGAATTTTGCAGCCACTAGCGGCATTCAGCTCTTTTCAGAGCTGGATTTCTGCTTGTGAAAGTGCAACACACTAAGATCCAGATTTTAGTGTGTTGCACTTTTACAAGAAGAAAAAGAACCGTATGCTGCAAGCGGCCGACGCATTCCGCATTCGTTTGCCAACAAAATAGCTGCATGCACATGTCTATAAATCAGTATTTCTTACACACTGTTCAAAGTGGTTAATTCTAAACAACTGTACTGTAACCTTAAAGGAATCGGAAACCCAAAAATGATCTTTTGTGATCCAAACAGAGCATACCATTTTTAAAAAGTTTCGAGTTTACTTCTATTATCAAATTTGCTTCAATCCCATGATATTTTGTGTTGAAGAGATACCTAGGTAGGCATCTGGACCACTACATAGCAGGAAACATATATATAATTTCTTCTGCTGGCTCTGTTTGCACAGCTTTCTATTATCTATGCTTAAAGGGATAATCCCTTTATTACCCATTCCCAAATTTTGCATAATTAACAGGGTTATATTAATATACTTTTTTAACTCTGTATTTACCATGTAGCTCAGCCTCTGCAGACTGCCCCCTTATTTCAGTTCTTTTGACAGATTAAATTTTAACCAATCAGTGCTGACTTATAAATAACTCCACGGGAGTTAAGCACAATTTTATCTATATGACACACGTGAATTGGCGCTGTCTAGCTCTGTGAAAATGGTCAAAATGCACTAAGATAATAGACAGCCTTTAAGGGCTTAGTAATTAGCATATGAATCTACCTAGGTTTAGCTTTCAATAAAGAATACCAAGAGAACAAAGCAAATTTGATTATAAAAGAAAATGGAAAGTTGTTTAAAATTGCATGTACTATCTGAATCATGAAAGTTTAACTTTGACTAGACTGTCCCTTTAAGTAGAAACTTTCTGTATAAGTAGAGATGCCAGAGGCAAAATAAGCTATTTCAAAAGCTGATATAAAGATAATGGAGCTGATTGTAAACAATTTAATACAATCTAGCAGGTAAAATGGATCATTGGGAACCAATTAAAGGTGAGAAAAATGTAGGGTAAACCTTCCCTTTACATTTTATTGATGAATTAAAATAATTCTCACTTATGCAGAACAACTCTCGCTATTAAGCAAAGGACAATGTTTTAAAAATATAAAAACTATATGTTCAGATGGAAAAGGAATTCCTTGTTAATGTGTGCTGTTTTCTAATTGTGGCTATGTAACAGCTAATTTAGGCCTAGATTTGGAGTTTGGCGGTAGCTGTGAAAACCAGCGTTAGAGGCTCCTAACTTTTAGGTTTTAGGCTACCGCCGGTATTTGGAGTCATTCAAAAAAGGGTCTAACGCTCACTTTTCAGCCGCGACTTTTCCATACCGCAGATCCCCTTACGTCAATTGCGTATCCTATCTTTTCAATGGGATCTTTCTAACTCCGGTATTTAGAGTCGTGGCTGAAGTGAGCGTTAGAATTCTAATGACAAAACTCCAGCCGCAGAAAAAAGTCAGTAGTTAAGAGCTTTCTGGGCTAATGCCGGTTCATAAAGCTCTTAACTACTGTACTCTAAAGTACACTAACACCCATAAACTACCTATGTACCCCTAAACCGAGCCCCCCCCACATCGCCGCCACTCGATTAAATTTTTGTAACCCCTAATCTGCCGACCGCCACCTACGTTATACTTATGTACCCCTAATCTGCTGCCCCTAACACCGCCGACCCCTATATTATATTTATTAACCCCTAACCTGCGCCCCACAACGTCGCCGCCAGCTACCTACAATAATTAACCCCTAATCTGCCGACCGCCACCTACGTTATACTTATGTACCCCTAATCTGCTGCCCCTAACACCGCCGACCCCTATATTATATTTATTAACCCCTAATCCGCCCCCCTCAACGTCGCCTCCACCTGCCTACACTTATTAACCCCTAATCTGCTGAGCGGACCGCACCGCTACTATAATAAAGTTATTAACCCCTAATCCGCCTCACTCCCGCCTCAATAACCCTATAATAAATAGTATTAACCCCTAATCTGCCCTCCCTAACATCGCCGACACCTAACTTCAATTATTAACCCCTAATCTGCCGACTGGAGCTCACCGCTATTCTAATAAATGTATTAACCCCTAAAGCTAAGTCTAACCCTAACACCCCCCTAAATTAAATATAATTTTAATCTAACGAAATTAATTAACTCTTATTAAATAAATTATTCCTATTTAAAGCTAAATACTTACCTGTAAAATAAATCCTAATATAGCTACAATATAAATTATAATTATATTATAGCTATTTTAGGATTAATATTTATTTTACAGGTAACTTTGTATTTATTTTAACCATGTACAATAGCTATTAAATAGTTAAGAACTATTTAATAGCTAAAATAGTTAAAATAATTACAAATTTACCTGTAAAATAAATCCTAACCTAAGTTACAATTAAACCTAACACTACACTATCAATAAATACATTAAATAAAATACCTATAATTATCTACAATTAAACCTAACACTACACTATCAATAAATAAATTAAATACAATTCCTACAAATAAATTCAATGAAATAAACTAACTAAAGTACAAAAAATAAAAAAGAACTAAGTTACAAAAAATGAAAAAATATTTACAAACATTAGAAAAATATTACAACAATTTTAAACTAATTACACCTACTCTAAGCCCCCTAATAAAATAAAAAAGCCCCCCAAAATAAAAAAATGCCCTACCCTATTCTAAATTACTAAAGTTCAAAGCTCTTTTACCTTACCAGCCCTGAACAGGGCCCTTTGCGGGGCATGCCCCAAGAAGTTCAGCTCTTTTGCCTGTAAAAAAAAACATACAATACCCCCCCCCACATTACAACCCAGCACCCACATACCCCTAATCTAACCCAAACCCCCCTTAAATAAACCTAACACAGAGCCCCTGAAGATCTTCCTACCATATCTTCACCATACCAGGTTCACCGATCAATCCAGAAGAGCTCCTCCGATGTCCTGATCCAAGCCCAAGCGGGGGGCTGAAGAGGTCCATGATCCGGCTGAAGTCATCATCCAAGCGGGAGCTTAAGAGGTCCATGATCCGGCTTAAGTCTTCATCCAAGCGGGAGCTGAAGAGGTCCATGATCCGGCTTAAGTCTTCATCCAAGCGGGAGCTGAAGAGGTCCATGATCCGGATGAAGTCTTCTATCAACGGCATCTTCAATCTTCTTTCTTCGGGAGCCATCATCTTCCATCCGACGCGGAACATCCTCTTCTCCCGACGCCTACTCGCCGAATGACGGTTCCTTTAAATGACGTCATCCAAGATGGCATCCGTCGAATTCCGATTGGCTGATAGGATTCTATCAGCCAATCGGAATTAAGGTAGGAAAATTCTGATTGGCTGATGGAATCAGCCAATCAGAATCAAATTCAATCCGATTGGCTGCTCCGATCAGCCAATCAGATTGAGCTCGCATTCTGTTGGCTGATCAGAACACCTCTTCAGCTCCCGCTTGGATGATGACTTCAGCCAGATCATGGACCTCTTCAGCCCCCCGCTTGGGCTTGGATCAGGACATCGGAGGAGCTCTTCTGAATCGATCGGTGAACCTGGTATGGTGAAGATAAGGTACGAAGATCTTCAGGGGCTTAGTGTTAGGTTTATTTAAGGGGGGTTTGGGTTAGATTAGGGGTATGTGGGTGGTGGGTTGTAATGTTGGGGGGGGGGGTATTGTATGTTTTTTTTTACAGGCAAAAGAGCTGAACTTCTTGGTGCATGCCCCGCAAAGGACCCTGTTCAGGGCTGGTAAGGTAAAAGAGCTTTGATTTTTAGTAATTTAGAATAGGGTAGGGCATTTTTTTATTTTGGGGGGCTTTGTTATTTTATTAGGGGGCTTAGAGTAGGTGTAATTAGTTTAAAATTGTTGTAATATTTTTCTAATGTTTGTAAATATTTTTTCATTTTTTGTAACTTAGTTCTTTTTTATTTTTTGTACTTTAGTTAGTTTATTTCATTGTATTTATTTGTAGGAATTGTATTTAATTTATTTATTGATAGTGTAGTGTTAGGTTTAATTGTAGATAATTATAGGTATTTTATTTAATGTATTTATTGATAGTGTAGTGTTAGGTTTAATTGTAACTTAGGTTAGGATTTATTTTACAGGTAAATTTGTAATTATTTTAACTATTTTAGCTATTAAATAGTTCTTAACTATTTAATAGCTATTGTACCTGGTTAAAATAAATACAAAGTTACCTGTAAAATAAATATTAATCCTAAAATAGCTATAATATAATTATAATTTATATTGTAGCTATATTAGGATTTATTTTACAGGTAAGTATTTAGCTTTAAATAGGAATAATTTATTTAATAAGAGTTAATTAATTTAGTTAGATTAAAATTATATTTAATTTAGGGGGGTGTTAGTGTTAGGGTTAGACTTAGCTTTAGGGGTTAATACATTTTTTAGAATAGCGGTGAGCTCCAGTCGGCAGATTAGGGGTTAAAAATTGAAGTTAGGTGTCAGCGATGTTAGGGAGGGCAGATTAGGGGTTAATACTATTTATTATAGGGTTATTGAGGCGGGAGTGAGGCGGATTAGGGGTTAATAACTTTATTATAGTAGCGGTGCGGTCCGCTCGGCAGATTAGGGGTTAATAAGTGTAGGCAGGTGGAGGCGACGTTGTGGGGGGCAGATTAGGGGTTAATAAATATAATATAGGGGTCGGCGGTGTTAGGGGCAGCAGATTAGGGGTACATAGGGATAATGTAAGTAGCTGCGGTTTACGGAGCGGCAGATTAGGGGTTAATAATAATATGCAGGGGTCAGCGATAGCGGGGGCGGCAGATTAGGGGTTAATAAGTGTAAGCTTAGGGGTGTTTAGACTCGGGGTACATGTTAGAGTGTTAGGTGCAGAATTAGGAAGTGTTTCCCCAAAGGAAACAATGGGGCTGCGTTAGGAGCTGAACGCGGCTTTTTTGCAGGTGTTAGTTTTTTTTTCAGCTCAAACAGCCCCATTGTTTCCTATGGGGGAATCGTGCACCAGCACATTTTTGAGGCTGGCCGCGTCCGTAAGCAACTCTGGTATTGAGAGTTGCAGTGGCGTTAAATATGCTCTACGCTCCTTTTTTGGAGCCTAACGCAGCCATTCTGTGGACTCTCAATACCAGAGTTATTTTAAAGGTGCGGCCAGAAAAAAGCCAGTGTTAGCTACGCGGGTCACTACCGACAAAACTCTAAATCTAAAAAAAATACAGGCAAAGGGATTTAACGTAGAGATACTGTTCATACATATGCATGTCTAAAGATGTATACAGTGGGACCTCGGTTTACGAATTTAATGCGTTCTCTGGGACGTTTCGTATTGCGAAAAATTCGTAAACCGAAACACGGTTTCCCATAGGAATGCATTGAAAAACAATTAATGCGTTCCGGAGGTGAGAAAAAAGGCTCCAAAACCTGCTGCAAAAGGCTCCAAATGGCTCCAAAAGGCTCCACAACTTGCTGCAAATGGCTCCAAAAGGCTCAGCAACTTGCTGCAAATGGCTCCAAAACCGGGACACTTGTTTCGTATTGCGAAAAAAATTTGTAAACCGAAACACGGTTTCCTATAGGAATGCATTGAAAACCAATTAATTCGTATTGCGAAAAAAATTCGTAAACCGAGGCATTTTTTTCCCAGAATTTTCATTCGTAAACCGAAATTTCGTTTACCGAGTCGTTCGTTAACCGAGGTCCCACTGTATATTACAGGATAATGTTATTAAACATATTGTAAAAAATTCTAAATATTTAATAGAATATATCTATATATTTTACAGTATGTTTAACAATTTTTATACTTTTTATTAATATAAATATACATGCTAGATAGAATGATGCATTCAAAGAAAAGATTAGTCCATGACTAACATGTAGATGTATTTTTTAAAGTTTCATTAGTTGTTTAAAAAGTGACAAAATAAGTGTAAAGTTTTAGTGTCTATAAAACACTGGGAGCTGCCATGTTGTAACTTGTGTTACTTTCTTTGCTGTGGCCAATTAGGGACAGTTATAAATAGGTCACTAGAGTGTGCAGCCAATGGTTGTGCTGGATTTAACAGTGTTCTGCACTTCCATTTCTAACAGGAACTGAAAATCTCACAATTTCAGAATGGAATTACAGGTAAAGAGGACAAAATAAATAATGAAAGTATATTGCAGAGTTGTTTTATTATATACAATTTATCATTTTATATTACCATCTCAAAGTGTTTAATGGCCCTTTAAGAACACTACGTTTTCATGTGCGCTATCCTGTCTGTGTTAAGATCTAAATCGAGAAATACAATGACAATGCGCTAAAAATATTTTACATTCCAATGTTCTTCACATAGAAAATAATGTATTTTTTATTATTAAATATATATTTTTAGATATATCTGATACTGTTCATGCAAAATACATATTTATACCTATATATAGATATGCAGGTATAGGTATATACACATAAATATAGGAATATGTATTTAAGAATAAAAGCAGCATTATCCGGTAAGTGAAGAACATTGGAATGTGAAATATGTACAGTAAAAATACAGTAAAACACAGATACATTTGTACACACATATAGACATATATGTGCATTGGAGCCCTTTGCAGTCAAGCAGCCGAAAACATGCAAAATCATAATTATGCAACACTCAGATTTAATTAAAAGTGTTTAACTATGTATTTACTGTAAATATGTAACATTCCAATGGTCTAAGTATGTAAAGATATAAATTCATATATATATATATATATATATATATATATATATATATATATACCTATATATAATTATATACAGTATATGTATATAGATAGATATAGAAATATATATTTGTGAATAAATAGAACATATTCTTCTATGTGAAGAACATTGGAATGGGAATATTCATATTTCATGTCAAGTTAGCGCACTTGATTAAACGTGATCGTGTTTGTGCGATTTTTTGGGTGTTATTTTTTTTTTCCTTTTTTTGTGCTCCAATAAAGTCTTTAGGAGAATATGTTAATGCAATTGCGATATTGTAACTTCAGATTTGTATGTGCGTTGTGTTAGCGTGCGAGTAAAAACTTTTTTCTTTTAACTTGTAATACGCATGGTATCCAACATAAGCAAAAGGTGAAGTTGATTGCAGTTAGCATGCTTGCGGGAGCAATAAATAGCGCTCCACTTGTAATCTAGCCCTCTATTGTTTATTTTTTTCCCAAACAGCTACTTCATAAATATACTTAGTTTAATTAATATCTATGTTTGTCTACATTATTACTCAACAATGGTTCCCCTTCCTATTTACCATTAACAGTGCCGGGTTATTTTCGGCTTAAATACAGTAGAATTGCATAGTCAACTTAAAGAGACAGTCTAGACCCAATATTTATTCTTTATTACTTATTATTACATACCAGACAAGCATCTTGCAATGGGTTTCACATCTATAAAATATGTAAGAAGTACATGAAACTTTTATATAATCATTGTTTGTTAGTAGCCAAAAAATGGCTGCCAAGCTCCGACTACAGCTTACTTCTTGTCCAGTTAGCTGTTTTCTTGTATAAAAATTTAGCAGTGCACGTTTAAAATATTTTAAGTTATATATTTCAAATTGCACATGCACAAATCAGCATGTGCGAGTGGGAAAACTTATTTAAGAGTCGATCATAACTGGAGAAACTTAACATACCAAACTATACATGCAATATGTGGGCGGAGCTTGGTCGTCATATTAGGCTCCTAATAAAAGAATATTTAAATGTTTCATGCACTTATAAACTTAAAGATGTGGGACCAGTTGCAGGATGCTTCTCTGGTATGTAGCAATAAGTAATCAAATTTATGTATTGGTTCTAGAATGTCCCTTTAAGCATAATAAAAAGACAATGTAATAAAACGTACTTTGATTTTCAAACAATTATATTTTTTCTGGCAAGTTCCAACATTTCCCTTTATTTCACTGTCTCCTGTATCATGTGAAACCCATCAGCCAATCACATACTCAAATATGTACATACTGGGAGCTTTAGCCCATGCTCAGTAATATAATTCTGACTTTTAGGTTCCTTTAATTTTCTAACCCATTTTAATCTATTAGAAACCTGGAGGGCAGTACTAATGGGAATGGCCATTTTGAAATACCGGAAGTACCTGTTCCCCCATACCTATATTATTTAAAATGGCCGTCTATTTCTTTCCCTTGATCATTGTTCCTTTTTATTTCTTGTTCTCCTTTTCTGCTGCAAACGTTTATCTACGATTTCCTTTGGATTTAGAAGCTGTTTTAATATCCTCCTATTGCACCAAGGCTTCAGTTTGATTTGTTTCTGGTCACAAAGTTTGAGGTGAAACTATACAGTGCAGTCAGCCAGAGATTCTGGCACAACACCAGTCATTTAAATTATAAGCTTTCTTGAGTATATAAGTTCTTGCTGATATTAAATATTGTTTGCATCTGAACCTTATGAACCGCGCATTGAACATTATTTATTATGTGTCTATAATTATTCACAATATGAAGCAGGCACATGACAGATTTATAATATTAACGTACATGTTGTTTGTGCCAATATTTTGTATTTGGCACTTGTTCTCTGTCTCCTGGCCACTAAGTATGTACAGAGATATGTTTAGCTTTGTTAATTTGTTAAATAAAATACAATCAGAGGGTAAAAGATGATTTTCTTAGTTATTTAATGTTGCTAAATAGGATTTGTACAAGTTGAATTATGTATTTTAAGATTTATCAGTAAAACACAATATAAAAACATGCAAAACCTTTATATAAAAAAGTGTAAAAACCTGAACGGATAAATATTTGCAAAACTGAATTCTTTGTTAAACCATTCAATCAAAAGGACAAAAAGCAATTACTAAGTTTTGTGTGTTTGATTAGACACAATTTAATAAAAAATTAAATATTTGAAAATAGAAACTTAAAAATACATAAATCCCAAATTTTGTCTTTTATTATTCAGACTAGTCCTAAAGCCCGTTCACACGGGTCATTTTTAGCAGGAGAGTGGTCCCACCCCTTGCATTTTCTCCCTCCCACTCTCTTTTGCTTTCTCTCTCTCCCCTCTCTCTTTTGCGCTCTCTCTCCCCCTCTCTTTTAAGCTCTCTCCTCCCTCTCTTTTAAGCTCTCCCCCCCTCTCTTTTGCACTCTCTATCTCGCCCCTGTTTTGCGCTCTCTCTCTCCCTCTCTATCTCCCTTCTCTTTCTATCTCCCCCCTCTCTCTCTCTCTCTCTCTCTCCCCCCCCCCTCTCTCTCTCTCTCTCTCTCTCTCTCCCCCCCCCTCTCTCTCTCCCCCCCTCAATCTCTCTCCCCCCATCTCTTCCTCTCCCCCCCTCTCTCTCTCCCCCCTATCTCTCCCTCTCCCCCCCTCTCTCTCTCCCCCCCTCACTCTCTCTATCTCCCCTCTATCTTTCCCCTCTCTCTCACTCCCCTCTCTCTCTCCCCTCTCTCTCACTCCACTCTCTCTCTCCCCTCTCTCTCGCTCC